>NW_028185062.1:2757114-2766667 GCF_003343005.1 Rhea americana | reverse complement strand
TTTCCCCCCCCCCTTTTTTTTTTTCCTCTCTTAAAGGGATCAAGCAGCTTCATTCTCAAGAAATGATTTTACTGTTCATTCCTCTGTGGTTTAGATTGCTTGATTCACATGGATGTCTGATGTATGCTTTTCTGTCCTATCCCTGTTGTTCTGTGTATAATTTTCAGGGTTATCTTTACATTCAAAAGACTGGGCTCTTTTTTTTCTTCATGCATGTACCCTTTAGCTGTGCAAGAGTGAATTTCCCTGTATTTATGTTTTGCTGTGTGTATGTACTATGGTATGTCACTTGCAAGTACACTGGTGTTTGATAGAGGGATGTGCTTGCATGTTTGTTAAAATTGGCTTTGCTTAAGTTTTCTTTTTCATTTAATCTGCAGTGTTGTACCTTCTGCCTTCTTACCCCATCTTCTATTCTTCTACATCTCTTTGTTGTTTTGTAAAGTCTCCCATCAGAGTTTCATCTCCCATTAGTTTCCCCTACTCTTGAAAGACTCTCCCTCTTTCTGCTCATCTGTCTCTACTCCTCTTCACTGATTCTAACTTTAAAACTGACCTCTCTCAGACATAATTTTAGCCTTAATCTCTTTATCATCAATCTATCATGATTTTTACCTTGGGCTTGTCTTGTGTTTGCTTGAACATTTATTTTCAGTCTGTAATTTTTTTCAATGTGGGAAACATCTGTGTTTATAACAGACTGTGTACATCCATGGTATTATGTATACTCGATTTCAAGAATTATTCCAAATAATTCACAGATTCAATTGGCAAGGCAAAATCACTGGGACAAAGTTAGCGAAAGAGGATAGTTCCCTTTCCAAGGCATATGGGGATATAGAAAGGAAAAACCTAGTACCTCTATGCTGCTTTCTCTTACTTTCAATTATATTTCTTTAAAGGTATTTAGATTCATGCTGCAGTTATACATGGGAGGGATTTAGATGATGATATTAATATGCTTCTGCAAAAGAAAAAGGTGTCTCTGAAGGCTTCTTTGACGTTGCCTTATTTTTACTAATTCAACTTGTAAGACCCTAAACATCTGCACTGTGAGTTGAATAAGCCTGTAGAGGAATCTGTGCATCGCTAGGGAACAGAACTTTCTTTCAAAGCTGGAGAGTACTTTGAATAAGACAATTATGGGAAGGGTTATGGTAAGATGGATCCAAAAAGCACTTGATCTCACTTAGTGAATGTTACTTGTCTTTCTGCAAAGAGCCTAGGTTGTGCAATTACAGTTCCCACTCTCTCAAAGAATTTCCTACTGTTGGTGGTGTACAGTGCATGATGAATGTTTTCACAGCTGAACGTTCGGGACATGAGCTAGTTTATTTAGGATTTGGATTCTGCTGTATTTCCCATTTAAAGTGCCTTTTTTCTGTTGTGGCTTCTCTTA
Source organism: Rhea americana (assembly GCF_003343005.1). Taxonomy (NCBI): domain Eukaryota; kingdom Metazoa; phylum Chordata; class Aves; order Rheiformes; family Rheidae; genus Rhea; species Rhea americana. Next base: position 2,765,268 of record NW_028185062.1, on the reverse strand, counting down.
CATTGGGTAACCAGTCAGAGCTACCAGCCTATTCCCAAGAGGCCAGATGGAAGGAGCTTGTGATTGTCACTGATGCTTTGTGCATGTCAACTGAAATGGGGAGGTGAGATCTTGACAGCCCCTTGGTAATCCCTTGGGACATCCATTTACCTTTTGTCATTTGCCTATCCTTAAACACTTGGACTAAAAGAAGACATGAAGTACTGAATGTGTTATTGGCACCATTCAGAGAGGATGTAGCAAGAGATGGTTCTGATGAGTACTGAAGCATTGGCAGTCCTCTCGTTGTCAACTAATCCCATGCTAATAGGAATCATTAATGGAGCCTCATTCAAGGTTTAAGCCCCCACCATCTGGTCTGTCCCACTATTAACCCCTTCTAAGTAGAATGACATAACTCAATGATAGCATTCTCATTACACCTGCAACAAATGATGGAAAAGTTGCTGTGGTTTTTTGTTCCACATATGGTATATTCACCTCCTGTGGCACAGACATCAAGCAGAAGAGGATATTGAGGGTAGAGGTGCTGCTGTTAGTGCCCTGATCAAGAATGGTGTACTATTTCTTGCTAGTCAGTAATGATTTCCCTTTCTTAGGGTCTCTCAGTTCAACTGAAGGAAAGAATTTGAGCAGCAAAGGTTTCAAAATGTCAAAATTATATTGACTGGCAAGATGGAAGCAACACCTTTTTTTCCACAAATCATTGTCTTTTTTGCTTTGTTAAATCTTCCACCATAGTGGGAATATTAGCAAATATGAAAACCTGATTAATTAGGAATCAGTGCTGTACTTAAGATCTAGAAAAATAAAGTAAAACCAAGGTGTGCAATCAGATGGGTATATGGTATCAGATGATATCAGATAGCTAGGAGCTGAGCAGAGGACAAAGGCAGATTGGAAGATTTCTGCACAGACAAAAAGAAGCTAGTGTAAAAAGAGCAGAATTCCCACAGATCCCTGGCAGAACAAGATTCTTTTTTTCCATGTATATTTATGAAGTTTGCTTTTTAAGAAGTTGTTCCTTTTATGGCAAGAGGGGAGATATGCTTTGATCAGGGAGGCAGGCAAAGGGAATTGTTCAGGAACAGAGGAAGCTGAGATGTGTTATCTCTTGTATAATAAAAAAATACTCTGAAAATGAATTGGAGGTTCAGTTCAGTCTTGAGTTAGTCATGTGTCCAGGGAGCTCTTATCCTACTAACTGCTATTCTGATAATTATGCTCAGTGCTGATGTTGGTGACTAAATGGGCCTTGGAAACCAAGTCCCTCATCCTCAGTTTCTGCAGCTCTTTCCCCAGAGGATGACTGATGTGTTTTAGCATGAAGCAAAGAAACTTCCACTGATGCTGCCTACTTCTAAGTGCATGTAGTAATCTGTATTCCTTAGGACCATCATACAGACTAGTAACTTGCTGGGTATATATTAGGTGGTCCAAGGATGAGGCAGCTATCTAGGATTTCAGAGACTTGTTCACTCCACTACAAGTTGTGTTCTGGCTACCTTCTAATAATGTTTTGAAGATTACCACAATAGAGATTGCAGGGCATTCATGCTGCAGAATAAATAGTTACTGGCAAAACTCTTTAAGAATAGGTATTAAAATAAAGAATTGAAAAGTATTTAATATACCTTGTTGTGATTGACATGGAACTAATTAAAACTCCTGTCTCAGCACGCACTATTTTAAATATATTTTATATTCCTTGCGACAATCGCCACTTCTCCTAAATGAGTGATCAAGATCATTGTAAGAATATTTCAAGGCATTAGATCTTGGAAACAAAATTTTTCTGAAGGATGTCAGCTTCTAGGGCAGGCACATTACTATATCATTAGCTGTTTTTTTTCCATCTGTTCCATTTGTCCTGTTCCACAGGATCACTTAAAAATTGTCAGACCAAAGAACACATGCTGCATTTCTTTTTGGATTCCTTTGGCTGCACTGATTTTCATAACTAAAATTTCGTATGTCTTTCCCCTTAGCATGCAAATCACTGTCCAGAGAGAGTACAAGTATTGGAATAAAATTCTCATTAATTCCAAGAACCTGATGGAACACACTAGGATTGCCTGCATGCTGCGGGCTAGTACTGCTCTTGAGTTGAATATGGTATTAGGCTGAGCTGAAGCCTATCTGGATCCCTCAGACATCATTTTACTTGTTCTGTATCCTAGAACAGAATCCTCTTAAAGATCTTGACAGTGGCCTGAAAATAGGCAAAACTGTTTTATTTAAATCAGGTTTTTTGTATTTGCTGTCCTCAAATGCTTATTTACTGTCCTTAAATGCTGGTCAGCTATGCTGTGGAAAATTTGACAAGAATGCTAGAGGTAATTATGAAACAGAGTACCTTAGAGCTCCTTCTCCAACAGCCTAAAGATACAGTTTTGAAGGAATGTTCAAAGTTGTTCAGCTATCTTTGTATTTTCCTTTACTAGAGTATACCTCCGCATTTGGTGCATTGTCAAAAGAGAGGAAATTACTGAGAATGTTAACATGTGTGTTAAATGATTAGGAAATGTCCTCAAATCATTATGAGTTATCTATACCCAGGTAATTTCATTTGCATCAATGGGATTATTTACATCAGTAATAGTTTTAGATTTAGGTAAAGTCTTCAAATAATAAAGAAGTGATTTCCTCACTATGATTAGCAGTGAGTGGGACAACCTTCATGAAGTATGGATGTGTAACAACAGACCTATTTTCTGTAGCTAGAAATACAGAAGAGAAGGCTCTGACCAAAAAAAAAAAAANAAAAAAAAAAAAAAAAAAAAAAAAAAAAAAAAAAAAAAAAAAAAAAAAAAAAAAAAAAAAAAAAAAAAAAAAAAAAAAAAAGAAAAGGAAGCTGCAGCAATGCAAGAGAGAAAGTCACTCTGGCTGTCATGTGTACTCCCTATTGCCCAACTACTTTCCTCTTGTTTTGGTGCTCCAAGATAGGCAAGGAAGAATGGAATAAGCCGTGTAGCTAAAGGCATGGGGAAAGTAGCCTGAATGTTGCAATGTGTAGTGCTTTGTAGGTTTTATTTCTTGTCATTTGGTATGTTATCTGCTCATGCAGGACTGATTATCTTGAACTGTGATGTCCTCTGGAGCAGTAGTATGTGAAATATGTTCCAATTGCTACGAGTTATCCAAAATTCTAACACAGTAGAGAATTGATGCAACTTAATCCTATTTCCCTGTGCTTTATTTATTAGTGGTCCATCTAATGGAGATATTTAAATAAAAAGCTTGAAACATGCTATTGAATTTTGAGATGGCCTTTATGTTTATTGATCTCAGATCAGTTTAGTGTACACACAAACACACACGCGCGCACACACACACAGAGAGAGAGAGAGAAAATGGCAACCCCTCTTCAGCTGTACCACTCTCTTCAACCAGAAGGTGGCAAAAGGTGCTCTCTCTCCTGATTCAGCAACCTGTCCAGTCACTGTAGAGAGCTAGAATCTATGTTTATCTTTTTTTTTTTTTTTTTTTTTTTTTCCTTGACTACATCTTGGCACACCAGAAAACTCAGCTAGGCTTTAACTTCCTTGTGCAATGTCAGCATATTTAAATTCTGCTCTGGTGTTGCCTGTGCAAACTAATCAAACCCATGAGGTTCACAGCTGTAGCAGTAAATAAGGTCTGGCTTACTGTTAGCATTGAGGTGAACATAGGGCTGGGAAGGATTTCAGGGTGTTCACCAAAATGCGCATCTGAACTACTCTGTACTTCCTGGGAATGAAAGGGACTTTTCAGGTTGTTGGGATACACTGGATCATAACTCATTGGCTATGTGTAGGTTATGTTGCTATGAAAATGAATTCAAGGCATACATCTCTTCTTTTCCCATAGGCTGCCATGTGGATAGTTCTGCCCATAAAGTCCAGCAGCAAGCCTGGCCTYGCTCCCATTTACATTAATAGCTAAAGTCAATCAGGCAAGAGCCATTACGCACATATAAGAGGCAGTGTGTATGACTGTTCACCTCAATTTATGCYGTAATGTTCTATTTTATTAAATCTGAAGATTGAAGCCATTGATCCTGTTTTCAAAATTTTATTATTAGCAAGGTTTCTAATGTTGATGTGTTTGCTTGCAAGGCAAGAAAAGCAAGACTAAGCAGGACAGTATTTTCCAAGTRAGAAAACATCAGAAAGAGCAACTTCCTATTAGCATTGCTAATTAACATCCTGTCTGGGTTCACTGTTCAAGCCAAGGGAATCTGAAAAATGGCACAGCACGTGTAAGGTACAGCTCTACATACCAGCTGCTGCCTCCAGCTTCTGGGAGCTGCTGTTACAGCTTAGATTAGGTGCTAATGTCTACCTTGACAACCTGTCTACTTYCTTACCATCTGCTGAGCTTCTTGCTCTAGAAAACGGCAGCAGGAGATGCTTGTGATACAGACAAAAGGCCAGTTAAATTATTTCTTGTAAAGAACRATTCTTTTCCTGGTCYAGTGCYCTGTCACTCTCACAGGGAGGAAATTCCCCCTCACATTCAGGCAGAACTTYCTGTGCTTCAGTTTCTGCCCWTTGCCTCTTGTCCTGTCACTCRGGACAACTGAAAAGAGTTTGTCCCTGTCCCCTTGACACCCTCCCTTCGGGTACTTGTACACATTRATCAGATTCCCCCTCAGTCTTCTCTTCCCCAGGCTGAAGAGGYCCAGCTCTCGCAGCCRTTCCTCGTAGGGCAGATGCTCCAGCCCTCTGATCATCTTTGCAGCCCTATGCTGGACTCYCTCCAGTAGCTCCATGTCTCTCTTGTACTGGGGAGCTCAGAACTGGACACAGTGTCCATGGGGGTCRTGTACTTATATGTGAAAAGAAGCTGTCTCTCTGATGGTGCTGAGCCAGGTTTGGCAGTTTGTGCCTCCCATCCAAAAAAAATGGCTGAGCTGTGCTGATCTGTTGCTGCTTATAGTACTTGCACCTTCTTGGCACACACACAGGAAGCAACAAGGAGGTACCCATCCAGGTGGTGCACAGGTCCCTCCGGCTTTGAATGCTACCTGAGACAGGACAGGAGCAGTGGCATGACACCACCAGCATTCCCACATCCCTGCAGGTCCCTAGCACTGATGATGCTTTAACAGGAGGGAGGGTGCCTGGAGGCATGTTGGTGTTCTCTGGCTATTTCCTACCRACCTGTGCCACTGAAGGAAGGGAAAACCACTTCCAGAAGAAATAGGACCAACTTTCTGCTTTTGGTTGCTCATATTTCAGATCCAATACCACTTCCCTTCACTAGGGCTAATGACAACAGCATAAAGTAGTAGCAGTATTTGCACACATATATAAAATCTAACTTTGTCTATACTTGAGTATTTGGAAAGTATTCCTGCCTTAATTTCATTACATTGCAATTAATTAGCATCAAACTTTTTTTTTTTAAATAAGTATGTTATAAAAGCTAAAGCCTACTGGTGTTACAAATATCTACTTTATAGTCAAAGGCTCTTTAATACAAATACAGAAATATTCCTTGAATTTAAAAAATAATTTGTGAAATATTTCACAAAAGTTTTACATAAGTYGCATCAATTTTAATTTTTGTTTCATTTTATTTTTAGAAGGTGATCAGATTCAGTGCTTTTGTTCTAACATACTGAGCTCTGCTATGATTCTTTGTGTGCTTTCAAATACAATTTTAGCTTAATTACTTTCTGCAGGAGAGCTAGATGCCCCCCACACACACTTGTAGATAGGATGAGCAGAGGGTTGCTTAAACTACTCAATTTTCCTCATCAGTTTCCTAAAATTGTTCAATTGCCAAAAAAAAAAAAAAAAAAAAAAAAAAAAAGGAGCCTATTTTGTGGTTAAACTGGATGGATAAAACTATTTAGTAATTCATGTGCAGTTTGGACTCTTAGTTAATGGGTTAAAGATCTCCATGAAGAGTATAACAATTTATACACTCAGTGTTAAATAAAACCCCTGTTTGAGGAAAATTCCATTCCTTATAACTAAAACCTCTGTGAAATGTTGCTACGCATCCCCATTTGTCATGAAGATGCCTTTAGGGGGTTGGAGAAACAGCAAAGACCTTCGGAAGGAAGAAGTCACACACGTGCATGCGTGTAACTGTGAAGTGTAACTGGTTAATTTTACATCTTACTAAAGAATAAGCCTTAAATGAGCATATGACAGAAATAGTATTTTGATATTTGCTATGAAAAGTTGACATTTCAAGTCCAAAGCAGACRTACTATTAAGAGCTTAAATAACAGCACGTGCAGCCTTTAAAGTAAGAAGCTAATGGAGCACATCATCATCTTGGAATCGCCATTCTGGGGACAACCAGTCTCTTAATAGCTTTTGTCTATTTTATATATGCATCTCCACTGTCAAACCAGCTCAGTGTAGAAGACATCAGTTTTTGCCAGAGCTGCAGCAAGAGCATGTAGAGCTATTTGATTCAGTTTCAAAATGATAAACAGGTCAAATGCTGAAAATTTCTTCTTCATTTGAAATAGAGGCAGAAGAATTTTCCTGCCTAGAAATGCATTTGGGATATGAATCTTATGTGGCAAATATAAGATTTGCCATGTATCTGCTGTGCATAGTATGTACTTCTAGCAGTGTTGCCGTGTATTTAAAATGTACAATGTGATATTTTAGTCATCATGAAAGGCGTGCTCACAAAGTAGTAGTCCAGAAAACACGTGCTTTAGATGAGCAGATTAGAGTACTATTATTGATTTTTTTCTAATAAGCAGTTTGATTATGAGCAGTTAGTTGTAAATACCAGCATGACAGACTGTGTATCAACCTGGAAGATGGCAGACCTAATTTTTTTTTGTCCTGGACACCAATTTATCGTTGTGCCACTGGGACAAAAGCCAARCTGTGGTGCCTTGAGGTGCCTGTTGCACTGAGTTGAGCTTCACCTTGTATCAGATTAAGCATTGCAAGTCCAATGCAAAGTTGAAGTCACTGAGCATCAGGCAAATAGCTGAGCTTAAAGGCAACTTTTTGCTTCTACTGCTGAAATGATTTTATTTTAATTTGAGCTATGGGTTATTGTATTTGTTCAGTTTGCGCACTGTGCTTTACTGCTATCTCTAAGCTATCAAGCTGTCTGATAAACGTTCTTAGAAAACCTCCTGCCCTACCTGTGTGTGTTCTGAACGATGACGGATTTCTGGGCTTGCCAGAGCACCCAGTCTCATCACTACTAATAGTCCAGGAAACCAGCATAAACTGGTTTTCATAATGGCTTTAGCTGCAGTTTAAAATGAAAGCTAGTGGTTTGTGGTAAAGCTTAGATTTTGTACGTTACAYGTAACGTCTTCTTCTTTGGTATGAAGAATGCTTTTTTAATACATCTTTTGTAAAACGTTTGTACGAACAGAATGTTAAAAAATGAGCTTTGGCAGTACCTTTGTGCCTTCCCTTTGACTTTGTTACTTTGACTCWTCTTCCCTTGAGGCCAGCAGACAAGAATTCCCTCATTTTCTCAATTTCCCAGKAGTGGTTCTGTGCTTCTGACCTCACAGCTGGAAACCACAGCAATGGCACCGTCTCAAAACCTGTTGGCCACAGAGTGGCTGTGTGTGTCTGGCTTCGTAAAACGTGGTTGACTGGGTTTTTAAAGGCTAGCAATACAAATAGCTCCACTAGCTACACCAGGGGTGCATGCAGCCCAGTATTAACAACTGCCCTCGAGAAAAGGCCAGATTTCAAATGAAAGAGGCTTTAAGTCCTAATTTCCCACAGTTGTTCCAATAAAGGATTTGATTTCCTGAGGACTGCTTTTGTCAGTAGTGATTTGCAATCAGGTCTAAGATATCCCAGGCTGTAAGTAGAAGTAGAAACATTGTTTTTTTCAGCTCACAAACCTAGTTTATGATTTAGTCTGATGGCAAATTTTTGCAGAAAAGACGACAGTGTCAYATGCTAACCGGCAGAAAAGCTGCTGTCCCCCCCATCTCTGGGGTGCCGGCTCTGTCCACTGGATTTCCGTGAGAGATGTGTCACGCGACGCTGTCGGCAGCCTGAAAGACTCACGGATGTGGTTTTAGTAATTATCATGTAGCACCGATTGCCGCTGCGGTACAAGAGGAGAKCTCGTGCACGCAACCAGCACAGCTGCGTTGTTAAAGATGAGACGGCCTCGTCTGCGGTGTGGAGACAAATTCCCGCCAAGGTGAGGCCC
>NW_028185062.1:2682448-2757034 GCF_003343005.1 Rhea americana | reverse complement strand
CCCCGCGATCTTCCGCTACCAGAAACGGTGCGAAACCGCGCGGTGCGGCTGGGCGGCGAGCCGGGCCGTGGCGGGGAGGCTGCGGGCCCCGGGGCCGTTCGGTGGCCGGGGTATTTCCAAATCTGAGGCTCGCAAAAACGAGCGAGCCTTTGGTTATTTTTTTGCAAACTCTTCTGCTGATTCCCTAGGGAAGTTTCTCACCAGAAAAGAGGATTTATGCCCATTTATGAGCCTAATAAGAGACAGTGTCTTCATTATCACACATTTCATTTTGCCTGTGGACTAACAAAGAACATACAGGACTATTTTTATATCTATGCACTTAAATATTAACTGCTTTTGATTTATGCTGATTAGTAACTTACTGAATAAGAATTTTTCAGCAATTATTTTATTCACTAGGGGTTTTTGGTTTAGGTTTCCATAAATTTTCGCTCAACTCATTAATTACCTTTGGTCTAAAAAAGTTGGACCAGATGTAAAAATAAAATAATGAATGTAAAAATAAAAAATTAGGCTGAGTAGGATGGGAGGCTAAAGAGAGGTGCTGGAGGAAGTGTTCCTGTCTTCCCCAGCTTCAAGATACTGGACACCTGAGTTCAAATCCTGCGTTTGCTTTTAAAAACATCTCCATGTCTCCCACAAGAGTGTTGCAACAACCACACTGCAAAATATTTGATCTGGTGTCTCTTACTGTATCTCTGATAATGTTGTTGCGAGAAAATAGGTCATTGCCTCCTTCCCTACATGTTCTGTAGCTGCTTCTGAGGGTAATACAAAGGAAGTGAAGAGTTAAACGATTCCCCAAATCAAAGCCAAAATTTCTGGTTCTAGTTACACAAATGTTTTATTTTTCATAAAACAAAAAATGTTTAGTTTCAGTTCTATCCAGAACCTTTTTTATTTTGTTTTGTGTTGAAGGGAAGAGAGACGGGATCTTCTTGTGACCAATGTCAGTTGACTATGGTCCATCCTTACAATCATCATTCCGTACATTTCTGTATTACTGTTCTCCACTAATTTTGGGAGACTACTCTACTCTGGTTTTGACCCCCCCCCCCCCAGTAATGTCTAGGAAAGCCTGACTAAACTGGAACCTCAAAGTTGGTGTCCTTCCTTCAGGATGGCTAGCTGTAGGCACCAAACCCAAATATTTCTGTAGCCTGGGAAAATACAGGTAGCTGCATCTGAATGCTGTAGCACTGAAAAGCCTGAAAAGCAACGGAAAGGATGCATTTGTGGACTTATTTTCCCTGAGAATCCAGTTGCAAAAGAGATACTCATTGCCAAGACAGTTCTTTCACGTGCTGCTAGCTTGTTAGTCTCCAGTTGTATTGGAAGCTTATCTGTCACAAGTGAATCTCTTAGATCTGTAAAGTTGCCTGGCCTGATTGCAAAAACAAGTTTTCTACAGAGCTGTCCAGTGCTTCTTGATACAGGTAAAACGTGAAATGTAAGTAGAGCATTTCTCACAGTATTTTGGTATTTTTGCTTCTAAGTGCGAAAGTACATAAAAATAAAATTAACATATTCACAAAAATTAACTGAACTCTCCAGAACCTCTACAAATGCTTCATTTAGGATTTGGATGAATAAACACTCTAGGCTCCTACCACTACCAAGCATTTCTTAAACACTGAGCCTAATGATTTGGGGAAATCATTGTGTTGATCAACAATGAGAAATTAAGAAAAAGCTGGAGACAGTGCTATGGAAAAGAAAGGAAAAACAGTATTTTTTCTTTCTTGCTGGACAAGGGTTCAGCTAAAGTAGAACCATCTGTTATATGCTAAAAATTCAATACATGTGGTTATAATTTTCCTGAGTATTAAGTGGAAAATGACCAAGAAATAAATGACCAGATCACCTTTCTCCACTGAAAGGAACGTTTATAAATTTAACACTCCTTTTTGTCTAATAAAAAAAAATCCTTGATCAGAATTTTTACCTAGAAAATTAGAGAAGGCAAAATCTGAGAGGAGCAATCCTGTCTTTCCTGTTATTGCTGTTTTAGCATGAGATCCCTGACAATAATGATAGGCTGAAGCCTAATGCCCAAACCAAATCAGAGATGGATTCTGAAATCTGGATTTCTGTGTTCTCTTCCTTGTCCTTTTGTCAAGTGTCATGTGAGCTGGGAAAAGTTGCTTAGGAGTGTTGTGTGGTTTTGTGTCTGCCTGTGTAAAAGCGTTAAAATTACGTTCGTACCTTAAATTTTCTAATAGCACAACACTTCTTTGAAGTGCAAAGTTTAACAACTTGCAAAGAACATATATATTGTTATACTGCATCATTGTTGTATGAGTTACTTGGTATACTCCTGCAAGAGAACTTCTTCCCTACTGCTCTATTGGTGTGAAACTACTGACAGTCTTAAGTGCTTGCCTTTATTTCCAACACAGCCCACTCCTGAGAGAAAAAAAAAGAAGGCAGATTTTGTGCATTTCCTGTGTAATTTTTTCAGCTGTAGAAAAATTGCATCAGAAAGAAATTTAGTCTTAGAGAACCCAGGAACTCGAGCAATAAAAGTTGCAGTGGCAGTTTGCACAAACTTGTATAGCCCTAATGTGCCTTTGATTTATTTACTTAGAAACACGCCTATACCATCACCACCCTGAGATGAAAGTTGTTATCAGGAATCCAAAATTCTGAAGTTTGATTCTAAGTGCTAAATGAGATTTAGATGTGTTACTGTAAGAGCTGTTGCAAAAGATCAGCAATGATAATGTGAGAAAGGAAAAGCTTGTAAGCATAGAAGTTATAGACAGAGTTGGTGTTAAGACATGGCCAGATGTTGAATCTAGCTTTTGGGGACTGTGCAATAACTAGGATTCTATCCCCATAAACCTTATACCAAATTCAGTTTTAGAATAGAAGCTGTTGGTATTAATAAAATGTACAATAAGACTCATCCATTAAAAATGGGAAGCAAACCATCCTTAACATTCATTCAAACACCTTGCTAAAGGGCAGAGCTCATCTCCAACTGCAGGAAATCTTTTTGGGGCATGTTGAATCAGATAATTAACTTTTATAGTGCTGTAAATATTATGCATTCTGGTATCCTTCCATAGTAAATTTTAAGTAATTGCAGGAGTTCCCGTAGTCTTATGCCATGATGCATAAGGCATCTTCAATGCGTGATGAGAAGTTTTGCTCATGTTTCAGAGTCCTGGGCTATACAAGATCAGGGAAATTCAGCAAAGCCTGAACTTTAAGCTTGCCGACGTTGAAAAAAAGCTTTGCTGAACCAACTCTTCAGATCCCATATTTGTTTTCTGCAGAATCTATCTACCATGCCTTGTCCTTGTTACTTGGCCAAGTTGATATCACTTTAATATGTTCTTACAACTTCATTTATCAGTGTTGCCTTGGGAGATAGTCTTCAAGGACTTACCTCCTTCATAGGCAGCAGCTAATGTCACTGCCAAGAGCCTATTGTGGTTTGAGATGCTTTAACTTGCTCCTGGATGTACGGGAGGCCAGTTGATATTGCCTGAAAGAGATGTGGCTTTGTTGCACTTTCAGGTGTTGTGGCTGTAGATGTCTTTTCTGTAGACAAAGACTTCAGTCTTTCACTGTGAAGCAGCAGTATTTTATAGACAAAGTCTCAGGAAAGCTGGGTCTTGTCTTTGTCAGTTTGATAAGAACATTACTTAAGTTTATTATGCTGAATAACATTTTTCTTAATTGATCTCCAGTAGAGTGTACTTAAGCAGCTTCTCACTTTAGTAACTAGCCTCAGATGGCCTATACTGCATCCAAAACATCACTCTTTGCACATGACAAGGTTACCAGGAAGTTTTAAGTAAAGGATACACAGCTCTTGCAATTGGAGTGCAGAAGAAGCTTATAATCCCAAGCATTTAAGGAAGCACTTAAACCAGGATATTATACCATTGAAATGTCAGTTAGGCAGGCAAACAAAAATTCTGAAGTAATTTCCCAACCATTAATGGTTTTCCTAAAAAATGAAGACTTAGGAGGCAACACTGTGTTTGCTTAGTAACAGCCATGCTTCCCCACCTCTCTTACCTCCTCCAGATAGTTTTTTGAGGTAAAACTGTTGTTTGTTACTCTCGTGCATTAATGTCAGTCTGTTGCTTCCCACTAATTAGAGGATCGCCTTTAGCAAATGTTAAATGAGTGTATCTTTAAATCAAGTGAAAATAATGCTTGCAATACATACCCTTGTGATGTCTGTTGGTCGGCTGAAAGTTGCTCTTTATAAAGACGGAATAGGAGCAGGCTTTGCTTCATGACAGAGTTCAGAGCAGGAAAGGGAGTGCTGGGGGGCAGTTTCTACATGGCCTGCATTCTTCTTGGCCTCTGAAGAGAGCACAGTAACTCTATTACTAAGTCAGGATTAGACAAATTTAAGAAATAATTGTTTATGCGCTATAACCAGAATCTATGCCAAAGCATGTCATGTACTAGGCATCCTGCTCTCTGAGGAGATAGACCTGTTGAGTATCTGACTCTTGGCCAAATGATTTCTTGCTTTATTTTCACAGCTTTTGAGTAACACTCTGACTGATTATTCTGTGCAAAGCACAATCTAGCCCTAACACATATTTTCTACAATATATCTGAAAATAAAGTTGCCTAGAAAATCATGAAAAAACAGAAGTTACAACAGAAGTTGGCCTTCTGGTCAATTATGTTATCTTTTCAACACTTAGATTTTTTCCTAGTAGGACAGAAAATTCTGGAATTTATTTAATGAGCTTGAACATTTCATTTTAGTAAAATAAGCATGTAAAAATATAAACATATGTTATGCTCACCAAGCACTTGTAATATAAAAGTAATTATAGGCATCTCTTATAATTCAGCAGAGATGCAGGGTTGTTTGTAATGTCTTACCATAAGAACACATTAAAATAATCTGTATTAATACTCATTTTTCCACATATTCTCAGGTTTCTCTTCTGGTTCAGTAGAGATGTACAGACAGTGCTGTTGTCTTTGAAAACTGGAGACTTGCAGAGGGGAGAGACAGCAGTAAGTGATTACAGCGCACAGGAAGAAAGCTGGCGATTAGCCTTTAACAAAATGGGAAGTAGTTGCAGTACAGAATCATCAGAGAAAAGAAGGTGGGTCCCTGACAGTTTCCACTGAATAAATTCTGTTTGTGTGTGTGTGTAAACAAAGACAGATGCATCAACTGTCAGTCATCTTTATTCTGTTCTAACCTTAACTTTCACGTTTATTTTCAATTAAGCTTATCCTATGTTATGCATACCTGAACTCAAGAATCAGGATCCACGGGGAATATAGGCTCAAATAGGGCAGTTTTTCCCATGGCCAGAACTGGGGTCTTAGTGGGGACTCTAATTTTAGAATATAAGGCTTTGAGATCTTAGAAAGCACCAAAGTAAGTATCAGCTGAGAAAGAGACTTTAGGAAAGGATCCATTTTGAAACTGGATACCTTGCTCTTTCTTGACATTGTATTTGGCATACAGTCATGGGATACAGCCTCTAGTTTACTATCTACATGGATAAGGATTGCCTTTTCCTATAATGTTGTTGTTCCTCATCAAAAGAAAAATGAGTGTCCTTAGCAGCCATGAAAACAGCTATTCTACATCAGGCTGAAGTTCTGTGTCACTCAGTGTAATGTCAGTGAAACACTGAGGGTTCCGTAACAGCTGACCCCCAGAAATCATTGTGGTGGAGGCATATATGACAAGCTACATGAGATCTGTGATGGATTTTCCTGGCCTTCATTTATGCTGCCCAGATTTTTATATATATATATATGTATATATATTTGTGTGTGTGTATGTGATTTAGAATGTCATTGCTTGGTGGCTGCCTTGCCACTTAACTTTTGACATCCCTCTTTAAGCCAAGTTATGTCAACCTACCTGTGTACTCCACAGAACATGGACACATGCAATGGCAACAGTTGTTACTGCTTTTGGCTGCCTTCCTTTTTGTCATTTTGCCCTGCATCATTTATTTCTGTGGAAAGTTTCTTTAATCTGTTTCTCTATATGCATTTTTATGCTCATGTAGTACATTGTTCAAAACAGGGATTTCTCTCTTACATTGACTGCAAACTTAGTTTCATCTCATCTGTCTCATGGACTTTGTCTTGCAGTTCTTATCATTCTATAGGCTTTTAACCCAAAATATGTCTAGTTTGGTTAAAGGCCTAGTCAGAGTTGCAGGTGCCACTGTATTTCATTGGAATCATCAGATGCTTGCTGTAAATCATCACAATGCCTGTTAGTTTCAGCTGAGGAATTTAGACCATGTTCTGTAAAGTGTTTATTCCAGAGTGGGCTTTTCTTTGTGAAAAATAATGATCTGTAAAGAAGAAATCATGTCATGATGGAAATGCCAAACTGGCTCCCAAGCTGCCTCTAGCTAGAAATCAGGTGCCCAACTCCAAATAAAGGCAACTTGGAAGCTTTTTTGTTGTGTCATGCTATTATGCACTCCTTTGAAGAGAAGTCAGTCTATGTAAGACATTGTCAGCAACCTTCTCTGTATTTATACAGCTCTTTGGACTTTTCTTTAATCTGCCCAGTCCCACAATGAAGCTAAGCAGACATCCCTTTAATTTGTAAAGCCATACTCACAAAAAAATGATAAGACTTTGCTCTAACTGGTCTATGAATTTCTACTTGAAAAGGAAGAAGAAATGTACTGCAAGAAGCAGTATTTCAGATGAAAAGGAACACAGAAAGTAGTTTTGATTATCCAAGTGTCTTGAGGCTTCAGAAGCTTAACTAGTTCTACCATGATCAAGCTGCTTGTTACTTTGAAGACATTTAGTGTTGTGGCACCATTTTGAAAGCCAAGGATCGGGATATCCCAAATTAAGGAAAGGACAGCCAACTTATAATCAGTGACACTAATCTATAAGATTGTGATAAAACAGAGGAAGGAGAAGTGAAAAACAAATAAGAGGTGTGCCGTGAATAAAAGAACAAGACACAGAAGAAGTGGCAGCAGTTATGTTCTGTGAGATTCACTTTATTGTGGTGTAGGCCATTTGCAACTCATTTCATGCTGACCGGTTCAATAGTTTCCATTAGGTTACTAGACTTTCTGAACTAATTAACTAAAAGCATGTTAAGTGAAATGGGAAAGATTGGAGCAGATAAATCCTTAGCAAATGCCTCTCTCTTGGGATTGCATTTTTCCCCCCAAAATAGTATCAGAATTGCCTCTTTCCTCTGTCCTGTATAAAATAAAGTACATGACCTGTCAGAGGGATAGGATCAGGTTTGCTTGCACTGATGGTGTTTGGATTTATATTGCACAGTTATGTTCTTGGCATCTGCTGTTGCTGTTAGAAATGGAAAACAATCTTCTAATACGGCAAGTACATTTTATTCATTCTTTCATACCTGCCCGCATAGCCAAAGATATTTACCTAAGGCCAAAGATGTCTGGTGCAGTCAAGACCAGAGACAGCAAGACCCAAGACCATCTCTGAAACAGGTTAATTCTCGGTGCAGATGAAAGCATTTTCATGACTATATTAATCTCTGAAGGCTACCAGAAGCCTCTACAGCCCTTCTAAACCCCGCTGTGATTATTGTAAGGAAAGAGGACATTTTAGGAGCCAAAAGGCAACTCAGTGCTACAAGAGAGGTGAGAGAGTACACTGAAAAAAAAACAAAAAACAAACAGTTGATTTAAAAGTGACAGTGCCAGGAATCAAGCATAAAGCTGCATTAATAGACTTCAGAAATGGTCCACTGTCCACTGTACTTTATGAGACTTCTATAACATGTATTCTCTGAACATGTGTCTATATATGTAAATACATATACATATGCACACACACTCTTTTCCCTCCAAGAGAATGCAAACAGCTCAAAGGGCTAGTATAGGAGATGCATTTGAATGTACCCCGTGAGGGACTGAGAGCTGCTGACATCTGATGTCTGCTTAGTGCATTATGCATTTTGGTGGTCTCAGCTGAGCTCCCATTATTCCCATCTTTGTCTTTATATCCAGCATATTCTGTCAGTGCATCTGATCAATGTGATTAGTCCTGAGTGGGTTTATGTTTTAGAGCTCAAAAAAACTTTATCAAATAAAAAAACAATTCTTTGGGGTGGAGTGGTGGGGGAGCTGGGAGAGAGGCAGTAGGGGAGTGTAGTCATTACAACATCTCCAAAATTGCATGTTTTGATTTTTGAAGCCACACTTGAAGAAGGAGGGGGAGGGGTTAAAAGCCCTGACAAAAGGGAGAGGACAGTATCTTTCCTATACTGCCCCTCCAGTCTCAGGCAGTGGTGGTTTCATATCTCAGGTGATGCTTTAATTGCTTGGGAATCCTACGATCTTCCCACTCCTGTTGCAGCAGGAAAAGAGAATAAATATCCATGAATGCAGATGTCCATGAGATGCAAACTGAAAGAGAGTCAGGTAGTCTCTACACATAGGTGCTACTGTAACAGGAAAGTATAGGTGCAGATATAGTCAAAATATCACTAAAATCCAGAGGTACATTTTTCCATCTTTTATCCTGTCCTAGGAGATGAACTTGACATGTCAAGCAATGGTATGGCTCCATAGGAGCTTTTAATTTGTTTCCCCCAATGTGAATATTTTTCTGTGTTAACTTCAGGTTGCAGACCTGTGTCTTGGATTTAGAATGGAAAGAACAGGACATATGTATGACTGATTAAAAACCACAGTAATGACTCATTCCATTACAAAACACTGTAGATTTACAGAGTAGGCAGAGAGGCCAGGTGTTGAATGGATCTGGAGACTGACCTTGGCAGTTACCTTAACAGTTTGCCTTATTGTCTTGAGAGTCCGCAAATTGGTAAGATGCTAGTGTTTGTCACGCATGTCTAGCAGGGTCAATTCTTTTCTACTTCAGCAAGCTATGGAGAACTGCATTCTCCCAGGCTACCAATCTAGCACCCTTCAGTAGTACAAGACTA
This sequence comes from Rhea americana, assembly GCF_003343005.1. Taxonomy (NCBI): domain Eukaryota; kingdom Metazoa; phylum Chordata; class Aves; order Rheiformes; family Rheidae; genus Rhea; species Rhea americana. The sequence continues at coordinate 2,748,111 of NW_028185062.1, read as the reverse complement.
ATTCAGTATTTCCATATACCTACCAGGTTCAACATCTGGCAGAACTTGGAAGAAATTAAGGATTTCTTCCATCAAGGGCAGGTGGCAACATCTGAAGGTCCCTTTTCATTGCTTGCCTCTTCAAAGGAAAATATGGCACTGTAATATTTTGAGCCTCACAAACCACTGGTCAGAATAGAATGTCTGTTTCAGGATTGGGGACAGGTTTAGCTCAGYTGATTAGAACATGGTGCTGCTAATGCCAAGGTCATGAGTTCAATCGCTGTATGGGTTATCCTGAGGGTTGGACTAGATGATGTCCAGAGGTCCCTTCCAGCCTACGATTCTACGATTTTCAGTGGTGTGCAGGTGGAACATATCAGGGAAGAGAAAGGAGGGCCAAATCAATTACAGCTTTTTTTTTTTTTTTTTTTTTTTTTTTTTTTAAGTAATTGGGTGCCTTTTGGAATTTTCTGAAGGCTAACACCTATTGAAATTAATGGGGCTGCTTCTGTAAACAGCCATCTGCTTGTCTAGGTGCCTAAATGCCTTTAAAACTTGGCTATTCATCTCTCTGTGTTTCAGCTTCCTCTTTTCTTTTTTAAAGGGGAAAGAAAGAATAATAACAGTTTCATATCTTACATTTAAACACTAAGGTTCTTGAGAACTACAGGAATATCTGTTAATATTGGCAGAATGAAGAGTTGGAAGAAAAACAAAGGGGGAAATAAATGCTTTTTGAAGGACTCCAGTCCAGAAATGAAACCTTTAAACATGCATGTTTTCATGTTTCTGCAGAGAGTATACTCTATGTTGTCATTATGAGGTGACTAACAAGCAATCTGAGTAGAAGCTTGTTGTTATGATGGGTCTTTAGTATAATAACAGGTGCATTAACAAACTCTATAGGAAGGAGCTTGTATGGGTGAAAGAAGGATGTGTGTGTATATCCCCAAAGTGGCTAACACCAACATGGAGGCAACAACTTGTTTCAAGTAGGACGTTCTGGATTGCTCCAGAAGCCACCTGAAAGGAGCTGTTGAAAGACCTGATAGTAATACATGGGCGCCACTGATAGACATTTTGCTCTAGCACAAGAGGTAGGAGTGACAAGGAGCTGGCAAAGGCATAACCCTTGTCCTTATCCTTTCATGCTGGTCTGTATGTTGGTCTTCAGCAAAGCAAGCTGTGAATGCCAAAGATCTTCCACATCTGTCTGGTGGTACATAATGCTGCTCTGAAGCAGATTGAGCACTAGTGACTCAATTACAAATATTAAGCCACACACCTAAAAGTAAAGTGGCCAATTTCTTCCTCCTAGCCCAGAAATGAAGTGTCAAGAGAAGAATTTCTGAAGGAATTCAGAAGTGATAATCAGCAATTAATAACTATTCATCAAGAAATGTTTAGTATCGCTCATGATTTCTTAGAAAAAGAGTGCATAATTACAAGGCACTTAGCCTCATGACCAGTTCGAAACAGAAAGTTTATGAAAACCTTTCTCTCTCCCTCCCTTTTTTATTATCGTCATTGGAAAATCCTTTTCTGTCTTTTGGACCAATATTACCAGATGCAAAAGAGAATGCCTCTTCCTCAGACCGTAATGTGTGAGGGTCAGTCACAATCTCAGAGGTTTTTTGGTTGTTTGGTTGGCTGGTTTTTGGCTTATGAGAGTTGGGCAAGCAGGTGGACTGATACGAGAAAGGGACAGGGAACAGAGGTCATTAACCAATATTAAACTATTTTTAAAAATAAAATGAATTTGCTATTACTCTTTCCTTCAACTTTGCCATAAACTTCAGTGCCTACAAGATCTTTTTTTTCTAATTTTAAGATTATCTCAAAGTAATTTAGCACATTGTGAAAGAAACATAAAACTATATTTAAGTCAACAAAGTGTTAACATTTAGAGGCCTAGAATTTAGTGGAAAGCAATGATACTTACCTGCTTAAGTAATAACATGTGGAATCAATTCAAGAATACCCGAAGCTGGAACACTAGATAAGATAAGCGTGCTGGAATGTTGAAAATAAGCAAGAAAAATAATAAATTATTAGCATCAGAGGGTGAAAGCACCACATTGTCTGCAACTGCCAAAGATGTATGTGAAATACTTACTGAACAGTCATATAGAAATGGATGCCTCTGCATATTAATGTAAACTTGCATGATTTTTTTGACTATATCATAGAGAAAAAGGATGTAATAAGAATTCTCTTTGAACTCATTTAACCTGCATGATCCATACTGTTAGTCAACAAGATCCCTTGGCCAAAGTTGTTAATGAAATGCCAGTTTTGTTTATACTTGCTGTCTGTATGCATGCTTATTTAAATGGTTTTGCAGCAGGTCTTCACAATTTCTTTAAAAAAAGCTGTGAGTTAGCATTCATCACTGGAAAAGTGTCTCCATTGTTGCTCATATTCTTTGTCCTTAAACAACTTGAGGGTTGCAACTAAGCTATAGTCACCCAATGTGAAGAAAATATGTCTTAATCACTAAGAAATATTTCAGTATCTTTTAAACTGCAGAGCATAAGTATGACCATCTTTAGGGATATGCCTCAATGTCTTCATACATTTAAGGCCAATGAATTGAAACCTCCTCTAACTCTGATACTCTTTTGGCAAATGAGGTCATCTGATGTAAATATCTTGCTACGTAACCTTCAGGATCAAATGATGACTTACCTATTACTTGTTTTGCTTGTATGTCGTACATATAAGCTGAAAGTAATCATTCATTTTCATTTTCTATTAATTTGTAGACAGTGTTTGATCTTCCGCAGACAGAATTAACATTTATCAATACAGAGAATAGTTGATTGAAAACATTAATATCATGTGATTGTAGCACATTCCTTACATTTTCATGTATTCCTAATGCAATTCATTGCTGTCTTGAGAATACTCAGAGAGATAGTGGATTATTCTATTTCAGCTATGTGCTGATAAAACAACCAGCACAAATATGTTGATATCTCTCTCCCTTGATGTATCAGAGGCTAAGGACAAAAATACTGTTTTCCACAAACTCTTTAACTCTTTAAGTCTCAACAGAAAGAGCAGATCTACTGTCCCTGATATATGAAGGCTTTGCTCTATCAAGTGTATCATTTTTTGTTATTGATGAATCTCAGGGGAAAAAATTAATTTCCTGTCACAACAGAGTAATTTATATGAATGATCATAAACAAAACAAGATGTTTCTGAGACAGTGAAATCTTGGATATACTGGATAAGATAGACCAGAATTTCTAAAGAAATTTATCTCCATTACTACCTACCCTTGCAGAGCCTTTCCTTCAGGCTTTCTCTTATTGTGGCCATTTTTTTGTGACCTCATGTGAGGAATTTCTCAGAGGTCGTACAGTCTCTCCCTGTACTGTAGCTTCCTGCTTGGTGGTGTCTTTCTGCCTGGCCTGGACTCTAGAAGTCGCCCAGCTGTGCATGCTCTTTGTGAATTTATTTCTCCTTTAAGATAGAGGGATAGCAGATTGGTTTTGGTCCTACAGGCTTGTCTAAGTGGCACGACTAGCAACCAAGGACTGTTAATTTACAAACAGTTACCTCATAGACTGGATGCCAACAGAGGCTGGCTGGTAGCTATGGGAGACAGAACATCCTGTGAAAAAACAAAGCAAATTTGAAACTAAGAGCTGAGATTTCAGAACCTTAGATGAGAACTCTGCTTCCCTGAGCAGGGAAGAAGGACTTGGGTTCCAGAGGGCAGTTTATGTTGCCATGTGGCAATAGATTAAATTTGTATGGATATGAGGACCTTAAACTATTTTGTTTAACTCCATTTTGTTTGGAAGACTGTCTGATAAACCTCAGATGGACGTAACAGGCTGAAAGCTTTAAAAGAAGCTCAGTTTTTTGGRCTTTTTGAAAAATCACACTGAGAAATGAAGCTATTTAAAGCACCTGTCTCAGAGCAGTGGAATTAAAGTTTCCTGTTTCTTCCAGAGGAGAGCTGATGTCTAGCACTAAAAGGCAGAAAGCTCTGCACAGGCATGACAGGAGGGTTTTCCATCTTCAGAAGCAATGCTTCCAAAAAGTGCAGTAAAAACAAGCAAAGTGTAGAAATATTTTCTTACATAGTATTACCGAAAGGATGGATAAGGAATAGGGCATCAACTGTTTGTGGCTGTTGTTTCTGAGCAGAAACAATCATCAATAGGAGTTCCTCAGCCCTAACTTGGAGTATCAGAAACTGCAGCTGGAAAGAAAGAATTAGTAGGATACAAGTAGAAACAGAGCACCAAAAATGGATCACAGAGGAGGCAAAAAAAAAGAAAGCTGGCTGATGCAAGTAGAGGAAACACCAGAAGTGGTGTCTTGGTTTAAGAGAAGGGTAAATACTAATTCCCACTTCACTCTTTCATACCTGCAAGAGCTCTGTGAAAAGTCCCTCTGTGGCCAGGCTTTTGGACCTTGCTGAACTTGCGCTGTCCCTCCCACTCAGTTCATGTGATAGGAGACATCAAGGCCTTGATAGGAAACATCAAGCACCTTTTTTTCTTCCCTTATCTCTCATGCTATTGCTGCAAGAATACATGGTCCAGCCTGTGCCATAGGAGATTATTTGTAAATCCTGGATCTCAAAGAGAAATTGCATGTCACTTAGCTGGTCTGTGAGCCTAAGGTGCTATTGAAAAAGAGTGCTTTTTCATCCACAGGCTYTTAGTAAGTTGTGGTCACGTGTTGTCAGATGCTGATGGGCTTATYAATTCTAGTTGTATGTTTGAAGCACAGTCTCAGCTTGTTATTTTGCTAAGCTGCTGACTCAGTCCCTTCTCTGAGGCTTGGAAGTAGGGTGGCCTTTCTGTTCATCAGCTACGGAATGATCTCTGCCAGCTTCCTGCTGTTTGCAGCCATTGTTTTGCCTCCATAGCAATGAGCTTTCTGTTTTGAGCAAGTAGCAGGAGCTCCAGCTACTCCAAGTCATTTTGGGGTCAGTGTTTTTCCTCACCCTTCCTAGACATCTTTAAGTCCCCAAGGACTCTTGACACTCCATTGCTAGCAGCACAGGCACTCTCATTTTCAGTTTTCTGGTGAATGAAATGTAAGCACATGACAAATCATGCTTTGCTGGTGCCATACTCTAACAATGCTAAATATGGACTCTATCTAGTTTTTCATTAGTAGCTGCTTTATTATTTTGACACTGCTTTCTACCAACCTGCTGTGCTGGAAATAAGGGGACTTGTAGTAACAAGCCTCATGCGTACTTCACTGCAAACTGCTAAAACTCGTATTCATTAAGAGTGTCCCATTGTCAGACGTTACKAAAGCAGGTATTCTAAAATACAAAAAGGATAGTATTGGCACAAATGCACAAATGACTTTTTGGACATTATGAATGAATGAAGTTAATAGACTAGAACACAACTACATTGGTTTTTCCCCAGCCAGTAATGACACATCTTTGCGTACTTTCTTTCCTCCAGAAGTTCACTTTTTCTCTTTTCCTTTCCTTTTCTTTTGTTTTTTTGTTTTTTTGTTTTATTTTATTTTATTTTTGTTTTTTTCCCTTTATATCACTCCTCACATCTCTGCCTCTATTTCTGGTGTATGCAACAAAATCTAACAATTTCCTCAAGATCACTGCTCATTTAAGGCCAGTGTAAAACATCTTTGGCCCTGTTTTTAGATTCTTAAACCCTAAATCACTGTGTGTCTCCTTTTTAATATTTTTTCTCTAATGATTGAGGATTTCTGATGCATTGAAACAAAATCCCATTTAACATTAAGATTTAGTCCTTTATTATCTATTATAATTCAAGGGATAAAGCCGCTCTATTAGCTATTGCCATTTTGAGCAACTAGTATTTTCTTYAACAATGACCAGTTACTTTCTGCAGGGTTTGCCCTCAGCAGTCAAAATTCACATTTTGTCTGACCCCAGTATGAGAATGTGTAACATATAAATCTAGTTCAGGAGATTTTTCCCTTCACTGTTCTTTTGTCAGGTACACCTGAACACGAGAGAGTGTGCCTCTAACYGTCATCATATCTTGCTCAGTTTTTACTCAATGTTGGAATCATATATTTGAAACCAAAATATCTCTGTAGTCCTTTTGTTTGTAGGAAAGGTTAGGGAGAGAATTGCCAGGTCCCTTAGGCTGTAAAGAGTTTTATGATCAGTTTCAGCTCATGCAGCCCTTCCATGCAAGAAGACATGAAGCTTTAATGGTTATGGAGTAAAGCCAAAACTTCTTTATTTATGTGCACTAGCACCCAGTTTCTTTTATGCGTAAATGACTGCTCTCTGGTTTAACTGTACAATTTTGAAAAAATTAACAATATTCTTGTTAGAAGAATCTAAGAACAACTTAACTTTTCACTTAATTACAGTCTCTCTAGAGTGGGTCATCTTTAGTTAATGCCTTCAGTTTTCCAGATTTTTATTAAAGAGTTAAATCCTATGTCTGTTAGACAGTTTTGTAGAGTAACGTTCAGGATGGTCAGGCAGGTTGATTGAGCACACATTTCTTTACCTACTTTATGTTTCAACTAAATCTGTGTACTCCATGATAGCGTGGCCAGTCTATACCATCTTGCTACATCTCTGTGGAATATTATTTCTATCATACAGAATTTATATGGTGTTTGTTCAGCTTTTGCCCAACAGCTGGTTTCCTGTCCAATGGTTTATGAAGTCTCTGACCATATTCTTTTCGTATTTTTCCTAGATCAAGATGATATGATACAGACTTTTCTACTTTATATGACATCAGAAGTGTGTGGTATCTTTCTATGAAGTGTCTTTGGTATCAAATATAGCCCAAACGGGAGCAGTATCTCCCAAAGAAGGTGCTGAAGCTATGTAAACAGTTGCTCTGCTCATCCCGTATAGAAATGTATTTGGTATCAATCATCTCTCCAATGCTTTCTTCTTGTATATGGGGAATATTTTCCAGGGTTTAAAATTCGTATCTCTTGAGTGCATGTGTAAGTGAAAACTCCATCTTTTTTTTTGTTTTGTTTTGTTTTTTTCTGGCAGTGTCTTGACCCCATCGCTGGGGCTCTGCTTGCTGAGTGATTCCTGGGTCAGAGCTCTCCCACAGGTTCCAAGGAATTAACTTTGTGGTAAGAACAGTGGGAAGATGTCTTGCAGCCTTGTTGTGTAAGTTTTTGAGAGACTTTAAATATCTTTAATTGTTTTGAACCCTTGACTGTCAAAGGGTGCCTACTTTTGAAGACTCCAAAGGCCTGACATGCTTTTATCTAGACAGTGGTATTGCTTTACTTGGTGTTGGTGCAAAGGGCATCTTTTTCAGTATCAATGAATTTAGTTTATGTATTTCACTAGTGGAGATAAATCTATCACTGTAAAACATAAAAATGTAATAATGTTCTTTCAGGATTAGATCGAAGTTCTACGCAGCTCTCAGTGTTGTAACAGGGGACTATAATGGATGCCTGCACAAGAGTTTAAGAACAGGTTAAGCATGTCAAAGCCAAAGATAGTATTGTTATATTTAAGGCTAGTAGGGTTTTTTTAATTGCTGGTATCACAGATTCTGGCACTGCTCTAGTGCATCAGTGTTCAGTTTAAAAAGCATGTAATTGTCAGAGTTGCCTTGAGACTGGCAGTCCAGTTCTCTGCTGATGCAGCATTGTCCATTGCTCTTAATTACTTGTACAGAAATTTTCCCTGAATTAGTGGTGCTGCTGTCATTCTTTTGGTGTGGTGCTGTTGGCTGTGGGTTTTGTTTCCTGCTGTGCATACTTTCCTGTCATTGCAAGCTGTTGGTAAGTGGCATTTGCTCGTAGCTCATGCATCTGTTTACTGACTTACATTGTTTTCATGCTCTGCCTATCATCTTGTGTTTGTCAGCATAAAGAATTTGTGTTTCCTGATCTTTATCTTTGAAATCTTTGATTCCCTAAAATATCAGCTTCTATCTAGATTGGTTGACTTCCTTTGCTTGACAGATGTGGACTGCCTTGCCAAGGATTAACTGTAGACTTTCCAATACCTTCCAACAGACCAATGCTTTATTTTCTGACCCAGAACTTAAACCCTCAAAACTGGCTGATGATCCAGTTAGTCTTGGATTAGTCATGTTCTCCTCTGGTTTTACTCTCTGCTTACAAGCACTTCTGTCATCTATTCCATTTTAATAGAATGCCTCGTATTTCTGTAACGGGCCAAAGAATTAATCTATCTTGGCTAAACTGACTGAAAACCATGAAAATAGGAACTACTTGAAAACAGAGTATTGTCACAAGTAATGCTATTTTTGCCTGTCATTGTTGCTGCTATCAGTTCCTTGCAGATAGAGGTTTTTTTATGTTTCTATTCAGAGGAGAGTTTAGGCAACTACAGAACTTTCTGAGGTACCTCTACTTTTGTACCGGCTTGAATAAAAAATACTTGTCCTGCAGTCCTAGAGCCTCAGCCAAGAAAGTTGTTTATGAAGAGATCAAAAGTCTGCTTTCTGTATATGTGTCTGTCTGTCTTTCGGTCTTAGGTGGAAATATACACTATTCTCAATCTATTACTTTGCTTAGGAGACAATTCATATACGCTTAGTTAATGAGCTACCAATGTTTGTCTTGTTACTATACTTTTGTAATTGATGTGCCAGTAGCGGACAGCCTCAGAATGATATTTTCTCCCAAATCGTACAGGTCRTGTTCAGAAATGTGCCTCTGTAAATCTGTTGAAAGTGACAATATGTTGCTGAACAAAGATTAAATTTGGACGTTCAAATATATAATTACTGTACAAAAGGAAATTCCACTCTTGATTAGTGCGTACCTTTCGTAGGTATCAGTGAAAGATGCACAGAAAGTTACCTGAATTCACTAAATTTGTAGTCTAATCTATGAACTGTAATTCAAAATGGAATACAGGCCTCTCCACTGAAAGTCCTGTCAGGGATTTAATTCACACTAACTCTGAATTTCTCTAGTGCCTACAATGTGAATGATATTTTAGTCAGACTCAGGTACTCACCATTAAATTCATGACAATTTCCAATCTGTAACTTAAAATCAGCAATTCATTCATTAAGAACTTATCTATGTAGGGAAGTTAATTAGTTGGAGGATGGGATAAAAATGTAAAGTAGAACATCTGTAAACCCCTGCACTTATAAAACAACAGTGATTTATTCTGCCTTGTTTTAGCCCACACTCACAATAAATTATGCTAATATGGATTAAAGCATTCCAAATTCAGAGTAAGGATATCGACACACAGAATTAATCAGAAATAATATATTCTGATTATAGCAAGAATAGCTCTTTTAAAGCAAAATCCCTGTGAAAGCAAAACCAACCTGCGAACAAATTGAAGGCAAAGTAAACTCGTGTAATTGAAATGCTGATGGACCAGAGGAAGAAGGAGTTTAGCAGGTAAAATAACTAGAACGACTACAAAGTGAATGCAGAAAGCTGCAAGGCAAAGCACACTCACCTTACTGTGTTGCAGGTCCCTCTTGCACGAGTTACACCAAGACTGCCTTGCTCAGGAATAAGTGGTTGTAAGTGAGGTGATGGACAGAAAGCTGGGTGTGAGGGTATCTCTGCTAGGAATGAGGCCAGATTCGTCTTTCACAGCAGCATCAGCGAGGTGTTCAGGCCTAGGGACCCTTCTCTATCATCTTAAACACGAGCTGAGTTTGCTCCGGGTAGTGCGTGGGTGCCTGTGCAAGTGTCATTAAGGCAGCTGCAAGGGAGGACCAGGAAAGGGGAACAACGCAGCAAGATGCTGAATTCAGCTTTTACTAGGGAATACTAATGCTTAAAAAATTTATAGATGGATATGTTGATGTCTGCAGCACCCGCCTTGTGGATTTGCTGATCACGCAGGATCTGTATGTAACAAGGGAGGAGGAGGAGGGGAGAGGAGGGCTCTAGGACCCACGAGAGCCTTCCTGGGCAGGAGGTGGGAAATCCTCTATAAGGCCGCGGGAGCCGGGGCGGCCGCGGCAGAGCCGCTGCGGGCCGGGCCGGGCCGGGCCGGGCCGGGCGGGGAGGCGAGGGGAGGGGAGGCGAGGGGAGGCGGCACCAGCGAGCCGCGGGCCGCCCGCGCCCCGCCCGGCACAGCCATGCACGGGCTGCCGCGGCTGCTGCTGCTGCTGCTGCGGGTCACCGCGGTGGGTGAGTAACTTTGTTTTTTTTCCCTTCCACCTCCTTGGTTTACAAAGTCTCTCTTGCACCGAGACTTATTTCTTTGCCTGTTCTCTTTTACCTGTAGAGATAGTAAAGGATTACAACTGAAAAAAGAGAGGGAGTGGAAATTACCGCTATCAAACATGTAAAGTGGATGACATGTGAGAAGTTARATCTTGATGGTTGTTTATACTAAGTAGATTTCGTTTGCTGAAATAGTAAGGTGAGCTATAGTTTTAGAAGGGCTGCTGCTGAAGGAGGCTCTTGTGCTGGAAGCAAGCTCTGCCTTTGTACCATCCAACACGAAATTAGCAGCTACACCCTGGTACCATTCTGGTCCTGTGATTAGAGGATTGCTTTCTTTGGAACTGTATTAGGAGGCTGGGAGAAAGTAATGCTCCAGGAGAAAATGTAATGAAGGTGCTTACAGGAAAGGAATGTTTTAGGGAAGATGCTTTGCACAAGAGAAGAGATGAGGGAGACGGCTAAAGGGAAGAAGAAGGTATCGGCACTGTGAAAGACAAGAGTTATGAGCTCCCACCTAGGCAGTGGTGCTCAGGCTGAGTTCTGAAAGGAATCTCTGTGCAGCTCAGTTTTATCATTGCCAGCTTTGATCTGAAATGCAGCAAGAGGAATGAAATAATAGCAGCAGAGGAGGGGGGAGATATTTGGAAGATAGCTGCAGAAATGAGAGAGAAGTTGAGAAGCAGCGTGTACACAGGCAATGGGAGAAAGAAAGTAGGAGTGGGATGCTCTCATTATATGTGCACATTGGCAAACAATCACATTGTGAAAACTGGGAGAGAAAAGACAGGACTTGCTTTACTAGGGCATGCTGAACTTCACATAGAGCTGAAGTTGCAACAGTAGCCTGGAAAGCTAGGGACATCGTCTTAACCCTTAGAAAAGGATCAAGTTGCTTCTGTATTTCTCAACGCAACTTCTTCCARGCAGGGAAGGAGGAAAAAAAAAACAGATTGTTAAGAGCTATAGCTTGCTCTTGCCAGTGCAGTAAGGGCTACTTTGTCTCTGGCAAAATGCTGAACCTGTATATATTTTCATTTACAAGGAACCATGATGGGACATCAGTTTTTGTGCAGGATTCATCATTTAGTTCTATTTACAATTGGATGCCAAGGCATAGCACAGAGTTTTTGACTTTGGGCTCTTTCTAACTGGTTATCTTCACTTAGAGGATGCTGCTTTATTGCCAAGGGGTCCCAGGGAAACTGTGCCCCATGCRAGCAGAGCAAGCTGTGTGTCCCCACAGCCTCTGTTCTTGGCAGCATGTGGTCTCATGAAGAGCTGCTGAGTATCATCCCAGCATTTTCTGTGGAGTGACTTTTACATGCAAGTAAGGTCATTTCAAGGAATAGTCATTATGTTTGCTGTATATCCAAGCCTGAGTTTTGAAGCATGACTGTTTTAGAGCAAAGATAGAAAAGGTGCWTTTCAGAGAGAGCAAGTAAAGAGCTGAAAGAAAACTAATGCACATTTTAGAGTCTCTGTCCAGTCTTCTGCCAAAAATAATCTCAGTCACCCAGGGAGAGATTTGAATATGTGCGTGTTTAACCCTGTAGCTGCTGTCATGAACTCCCCATGGAGGTGGCTTGTTTCACTGCGTTGTTATGGGCAGCTCTCAGGCTCTGCAGTCAATTATTTTAAGAACTGCCTGTGTTCCCAGTGAGCAAGTTTTCCTGGAGCAGATTCTCAGAGTGGCTTTATATCTGCTTCTTAATTTGGAAAGCCCAACGCATTGATGATGAGGGAATCTGCAGGTCTGCTTTTCTCTCTTCTATTTTACTGGTTGGCATATGCCTTTCTAATGACCTGTGTCCTAAAAGGGTAATTTCAGAGTTCCCCTYCACTGAAAATTTTTAGTGCACCAAAGGAGGTCAGAACTTTTTTGGTGCAGAAGTTGAGACTATAAGAAAATTCAGAAAGTTGTACAGACTAAAAAAGAAAAAAAAAAGAGTTTCAGCATGTAAAGATTTATAGTTCAGTGTCAGGGCAACTTCACAGTCATTTCACAGTCATTMGGAGGCTGACGAAGCATCCTAGCCTTCTGTCTCAGATGGCTACGAAGAAGAAGGTGAAAAAAGCCACCAGGTGAATGTGTGGGAGAATTTCCTGTTTGTTTGTTTGTTTTTGTTGCTTTAAGTCTTCATATTGGCTAATTTTCCTTGGATTACTTGAGCTGGGTATGGGGTGGTGRTGGTGGTTGAGGACTCCATCCTCTTCTCTATGGAAAAAGTAGGTTGTGCTTGGCCAGGTGTTGTGCTCTTGCCTCTGGATGCAGAGTGCAAACTCTCTCCAAAATTATAGCACAACATGCATCCCAGGCAAACCTCTAACACCTTTCCCTAAAGTGGAGTCATGCATTTATGTCATTTCTCAGGTTAACTGTTGAATAAAGTTGCAATCCTTGAGATAATATTAGTGCAGGTATTTTGTACAGATCTCTCTTTGTGATTCTTTCTAACACTTCCATGGAGCTGTCATGGGTTAGGGTATGTCGAATCTAATTTTAGTCTGAGGAGTAGTTAATGTTTTGGGTTTTTTTGAATCCTTTTTGAAGCAGAGAGAGGTTGATAGCAGGTTTAAGATTAAGGGTGCTATCCTTCTTTTTTGCCTTTTTTTTCTTTTTCTTGCCCCCTCTTCCCCCCCCTCTCTTTTTTAAATTGTGGACTGTTATATCAATATAGAAATGGGGATTGCTGCATTCCTGGATGCTRCTTACCCTTTGCATTTGTCTAGCAAACTGCTTTCAGAAGCCCAAGAGGTTTTTTTCCTTCTTTTTTCAGTTTGTCTGCCTCTCAAAATTGAGCTGGCCTGTTTTACAGAGTGAGTGTAAGCTGATAGAAGTTTAATCAGTTCACAGATACATAAAGACACTTATTTAAGAGTATCTTATTTTGATGCAAGCTAACAGATTTATACACCTAAAAATGAACTAGTTCATCTATCTCACTTGGACAAATCTTTACTGAACTGTRTATCCTTTTGTCTGTAGTGGAAAGGGAAAAGGGGGCTCTGTAGTCAATTATTTTAAGAACTGYCTGTGTTCCCAGTGAGGAAGTGGCATCCTCTTCAGCTTCTTCATGGAAGAGCTCCTCTTTCTCATTTTTCTTGTGTCTCTCTCTGCTCTCTCTCTCTGTTGACTAGCATACAGGTAGAATAGTGGTTTTGATATTTTCACTTAAATAGCTCTGTCTAGGACAGCGTATCTATAGGTGTCACACTCAGTCTGGATACAGTATCCAAGGCACTATGGCTGTCACAAAAGCCACGCATTGGGAAGATGCATTGAAATAAGGAAAAAGACYGTTCTTTTTAAGGTATGGACATTGCAAAGTTGAGGACTCTCTGAAATGCAGTGGCAAAGGATAGAATAGACATCCGGTCATTCCCTAGTAAGGCAGCACATGAAGACAAATACTGCAAATTTGCATATTCTTTTTCAGCATGAGAACATCAAGAAGAGAAACTAAAGTAGAGGAAGAAGAAATTGGGTGGTGGGCCATGGGTACTTTAAAACTGAAGACATTGTCTTGTTAATAGCTATGCGAGAAATCTGTCCTTATTTCTRTTACATAGTCTCATAGTTTCTAATTGATCCCTAAGATCAAAGTTGTAGAAAATAATGTCCAGTTTTAGTATTACTTAAAAAGCATTCCTCTCCCGCCCCCCAGAGTCCTGAACAGATATGCAGGAGAGTCCTTTTCCTCAGCCTGTTTATGTGTGTGRTTGGGTATGCACTGACTGTGCTCATGTGTGGAAGTATACCAGTGATGTGCGTGTGACTAGAGTGGAGAGAACTTTTCATCTTGAATTAATTTTAGTGAAAAGKCTGCTTTGTTAACACAAAATTACTTTATAAAGTGATCTAGATTTGGAGTTGTTATGTATGGACTTCTTGCATGTGTGCTAGTTAGTTCATATTGGGAGAGTGGAATAAATCCAACTATTTTTTAAAATATTTTTTAACTCAAACTTTTGTTTAGGGAAATCTTTTATTTAAAAATCTTAAATTCTCCAATCTAGAATAGAAGGCTTGGTTTAGGATCAAGTGCTTAGTTTTGACATGAAATGTTACCGTTCAACACACACTGAAATGCGTTTGACTCTGCAATTTGATTGAACTTGGGAGAAATTTTCATTTCAGGTTGACCTATGRCAGTTTTGGTTTTATAATTTCTTTTGAGTTTGCCAGTGATCTGGAAAATCCTGTATTAAAGCTGTTCAGTTAACTTTGAAGTGTACCACATACATATTTGTACCTGGTATTTTGCATGCAATTGGTTGTCCTCAGGCTGATGTTCATCGCTGCACATATATGCAGTGGCTGGTACTGTTATTAGTAGCTCATTATTGGATCAAATTCCCTAGAAATACAAGGAAATAAAGATAACTTGCATTCTTTGCAAACCTTTAGTAAAATCAGAAGGATAAAGCAGCTGCTAAGAGGAGAGGCAGGTAAACTCTTTCCAGAAATAGAAGGAGAGGAAGAAATCCATGGAGTCCTTGGCTAATACAAATTGATGGATCTCTGTTAATGTGAGCAGAGTTAACAACAGTGGAATATTTTGCCTTCTGTGTCTGGAGACTTTTATCTGAGACTCTTATGAGTAAGCGTGATTTTTATACTGACTGCTTAAATCAGAGGAGGAAAATAATGACATTAATTATGTTAATTAATTGGATCAAGCTTATAGTTCTTTCCTGTATCTCAGCATCAGTTCTTCCTCTCACAATTTCTCTTCCTCCCATTCCACTGTAATTGTTCCCCTGCTTCTCTCCACTCTTGGAGTGTAGCAAACACAGTGCTTTGATGTGGGCTGCTGGACCTGTGTATCCGCGTGTACGAAGATGGAAACATGGCAAGTGTGAGAGCAGGCCGCTGTGGAAAAGTGGTGAACCGAGGTATCTGATAAGAGATGAGTGGCAGCTGGTCTGACAGATGGCCTCTAAGTGAATATGGAGAAGTGAGATCTCCCGAGTGGTGACAGATAATACAGGTAGGTTATGTGGAGATGGGAGAAAAGTGTAGTGCCTTTGGTTCAGATTGTGACTGGTCCAGCACCATTAGGGGCCAGAGGGGATGTTCCTGGAGAATGCCAGGTTCTTTCCTTTTTATGTGCAACAACAGAGCTCATGCTATAAGCTCTTTGCAAAGGAGGAAATGGAATTGGYGCCAGCAGCTCCCCAGGTCTCTGCATTGCCTGAAGGACTGCAAGTCCCAAGCAAATGGTGGGGTCTTGCTGAAGCATTTTGCTTCCCTCAGGCATGCTCTTTCAAGGAGCTTTCCTAGAGCTTCTGTACCTCCACGCTGTTCCTTCTTCCAGACTGTATGATACCAGCATGACTAGATCCACAAGGAATGGTGGAAACAGAGAAATGACATAAAGGGAAACAAAGGTGACTGCTAATCTATCTCACCTAAAAAGGCAACTCTGCCATATATACTGAGGAAGTAATGGACTTAGAATTTCAGTATGATGCTCATCTGCAGACCAAGGTTCATCATTTTAGGAGAATTTCAGATTGTTTTTTTCTATATCTGCTCCTTGAGATAAAATTGACTGGAAAAGCATGAAAATTTACACAACTCTGTACAGTATTTCCTTCCACTTGTCAATGAAAAAACTTGTTAAAGTTTCTAACTGGCCTTGCAGAAGGGAAAGAAACTCCTAGAGAATGGCACTGACTGGGTTTACAAAAGAAAATAACAGCTCTTCAGAGAAAAAGGTAGTCTTGAGAAAGAGTGAAGTGTAGAATACAAAGCTAAAGTCTTTCCAAAAAGCACAGATTCTTGCAACTCAGCTTAGCTTATGCGCTGTCTAATGGGAAAACCATGTCTGTTAATAAGGCATCACAGATTTTCAGCTAATTGGTCTCTGAAATCCCATAAGCTTTGGCATATTGGCCAAGAATGATACATTTACTCATACACTGTGGTTGTTCACCTTTTTTTTTTTTTTTCCAATCCATAGCCCAGCATGTGTTTCASGGCATAGGCAGCCAAACTTTTGGGGTTTAAAGCATCCGCACCTCTCCACTGTGTGTGTGTATGGAGTTGCATGTTAWATATTTGAAACAGAGGAGTGATAAAGTAACTGAGTGGGAGCTGTAGTAGAAGGTGAAATGGAGGTATGTGATAGGATTTTGGTGTGCATAAWGAAGTGCAAGAGGTGAGAAGTTTCTGTTCCTGCCATGTCCTGGGGAGGAGTTTTTAAGGTACGAAGGAGCAAAACTAAACCCAAACTGGAACTTTTTTCCCCCTTGAATCAGAGCTGACTCAGTAACTGAARTCTAATTAGAATCTAAATCAGGATCAAACCAACAGTTTACTAGTTGAGTATCACAGTTTAGTGGAATCTTTCACCCCTCAGCAGAGATGTGATCAGCATGGGAGCAACCTCCAGCTGCAAGGGTCTCTGTGCAGCTTTGCAATCAACTTCTGCCTCCCACAGGACAGTCACCAGCTCCCACTCCCACGGTGACACCGTGCTGCTTTGAATTGCTGAGATYCAGAGCGTTTTCTACATGCTTGGGGTGGACTCTGGGGGCTCCAGTGGGAGGGCATGGGCTCTACTATGGAGTCCAGTTGTCTCAGGGTGCTCTGGAAACACCTGCAGCACCGCGCCTGGGCTAGCCCTTGGCAGTTGCACGGGGACCCCTGCGTATGTGGGTGTGCTTGTGTGTTTCTGTACTTGCAAGTTTGTGCACTGTGTGCTGCGTGTGCAGCAGGGAGAGGGGAAGGCTAGAGGAGCTTAACTCTCCTCTCCTCCTCCTCTATCGCACTGCACCAAATCCACGTTCCTCTTCGTAGCACAATCTCGCAACTTCTGCTCCTCTCTCCTGGCCTGAGRTGGTAGGAGGAAGCAGTGCAGCTACAGGGGGAGCGCGGTGGTGTCCAGGGCCAGGCAGGGGAGCAGGAGGTAGGAACTCCAGCAGAGACCATGAACCTTTTCAGTGCGCCTTGGGATTGCTGAAAGCTGGATACCAGCTGTCAACCTGAACCACAACAATCTCAGGCAAAGCTGAATCCAAACTGGAACTGAACTGAGAAACTATTTGCCTCATTGAGTTGTTCATTTGGTTCTTCTGCAGACCCTGGTGTCTTGACTAATATTTTAGATAATGTAGAGAGCCTTGAGAGTTACAATTACACACCTCTAATAATGTGCATGTCTTTATTTTCTGGATCTTCTGTTTATGTTGTTACATTTTACTGCAGTTTTTATTTTCTGAGTATATACTATTTATAATTTGGTTTTTTTTCCTACTGAGTTATGAGCGATTAATACATATTTGCTACTTTTACTTCAGCTAGTGGAAGACTGACATGAAATTTGCTTGGCCTTTAACATGTTTTTAGAGTTTGCTCTATGACATTTTGATGTGTACTAAGCTGGAATCCAGATCTCTTTACATTAGTAACACTTTTAAAGTGTGTAATTCACAACAGGAGCATTTTCTTTGTTTACAGTCACTACAGGAGCCAGAGAAGCATTAAAAATCTCTGAAACAAGCTTTCTTTAACTCTGTGTGGGCCTAGATTTTAATGAGTCATTGCACCCTATGAATCTTGCAAGCCCTGATAGCAGTCATCACCAAATACTTGCTTTCACTGCTCCGTTCACATTTCTTGAAGTCTTGCATGCCTTCTGGCCCTTCAGTATCCATCAGGTTCTAACAGACTTTATATTTTTCCATAAATTTATCAGATTGTTTGTCAGTTTTCTGCAATCCCAGAGAATAAATTTCTAGGTCTCTAAAACTTACAAAAAATATCCTTGTGAATTAATTACAAGCAAAATGAGGCAAATAAACCAAGTTTAAAATGTCTCTACTAACCAAATTTTGACTTACAAGTTTGGGGGAAAACTATACAAATTCACCCAGGTTTGATTTCTGATTTTGCTACTTAGGTTAAAAAAAATAGCAGATAAAGTTTCCCCCTGCTGCAAACTTCCAGTTTGGTGACAGTAGGTTAAGCGGTGGATAGTTGATTGTCTGACCGCCCTGCTCCTATAACTAGCCTCTTTTCTGCACCCTGAACTTCAGTTTAAACTCCTGTTTTCCAGATTTGGTATTTACTTAGTTCAAAAGGGCTTATGTTCTAGCTATTTAAGTGAATACAAAAATACAACAGACTAATACAAATCCAGCTCTTTTCACYTCATCTGGAGGTGTAATTTATTCACTCTGATCAGACACAGGTGTTCAGCCTTCCCTTTAGAAGCAATTTTCATTTTTGATATGCTGGTCAGTTTAAGACAGGATATAGTTCTTTTTCCTTCTTTTTYCTTTCCCCCACTGTCATTCCCAAATATCTTGTTTGGGAAAGCAAGCTGATGTCCCACATATGAATTTGTACCACTGGAAGAATACCTACCATCCAGTTTTACTAAACAGAAAAACAAGGCTTTTAGTAATCTAGTTCTGTTTATGAAAATTTTTCATTTTTGGACCTTATTAGCTTTCATGGTTGCCAGCTATCAAAACTTACACCATTTTAGGGGGCACAAAATTCAGACTAGCAGTCTATATTCTATCACTGATGTTAGTAGTGTAAAAACAATACTGAGAAGTAATGATAAGCGATGTTGTTGCATGGCCTTCACACCTTTCCTTAGCTCTTCGCCTGAAATAGACTGTTTCCAACTTTGACCAAAAACAAGTACAGACTGTTAAGGCAGGATGCATGCTGAAACGGTTAGGGATAGGGCTAAAGCTGCTCTGAAACTCCAAAGCAGAGGATTGCGTTTATTGTCTAAAAGGGAGATAACAAAATAGTTTTGGTCCTGAGCATAAATTTTAAAAACAAAAATTTCTATAAGCTCTAGTTTGCACATATATGCTCCCACTTGTTTTCCAAAGAACATAAACTACACTTAAGAATACTCTTAAATATACCGTTTTGTTCTTCATGTCCCAAACACACAAAGGAACAAGAAATAAAGCTGATGAGAAGTAAAAGGTGAAAGTGCCTTGGTTAGTCTTTCTGAGCTTGGCAAAGGGTAAATATATAGCATGCCCAGCTTTTATGGCACCTAGGCTCTCAAAACTCAGTTTTCACATCATAGGATAGGGTTAAAAATCATCAAATTAAAACAAACATATTTATGAGCCATCTGGTTTCAAAGTCTTTCCAGTTTGTGTTTTCTAGTCTGGGTAACTATTAAGTAATTTTTGTTGCTGTAATTTTCATGTCATTACATGGCTCCAGAAACTACATGCTTAAGAAAAACACTGTAGAGAACTAGATTCAGAATAGAGTTATAAGCATTGGCAGCACCAGAGACATTTGTCATTCTTTCARTTGTCCTACTGTACTACTAAAAGTAAGTGTACAGAACATTTTTAAAATCCATCTTGCCTTTTAATGTGACTTTAAGTTAGGCAGGGTGAATGGGAAGGTAGAATTATTTAATTCTTGTACAGTAGGAGGATAAAGGGAGTCAGATTTCCTAGTGTTGGTTCCAGGTTCTGTCACTAACTTTCTGTGTGGTTTGTGGAAGGTTGTTTAGCCTTTAGTGCCTTAAACCTTGTCCTGTTTTACCTATATTATCTCCCTTAGTTAGATATGATGAAACATAAAATAGTATATTCTAATTCCTTGAAATAGATCACAGCATTATTTCTATTTATTAGGCCTTTTTTTAATGAAGTGTAACTAGGGAGTCTATAAGTCAGTTTCAGTGGAAATTTAAATTTCTTGCTTTGGAAAAAAAGTCTCTTTCTTCTTTCACATTGAGCATTGGATAACTGATAAGAGCTTTCTGACAATATTGGCTTTTCCATTAGTGGAGAAAATAAGAGCGTTCTCCTTAAAGGTATGCGTTTGTGTTATTCTGTCATAGTGTATCCTTATCTGCTCATGAGAAGGCACGACACCAGTGAATAGATGTAAAATCCCCTCTTGTTTTTCCAGTGACATGATGTTCTTCATTCCACCTCTGTCATTTGTGACCCTAAATCACCCTGAAGAGTATAGTTTCATCTTTGTRTAAATTGTTTGGGAGAAAGAACAGACAGAATATAACTAGAGTTGCTGGTGTTGCATTTCTAGATATAACTAAATGCTGGATGCTGTTTAAACATAATAGATGTTTTGTGAATGCTAACTATGGTACAGTAAACAGTTTCCCATTTCCTGCTTTCCCCACCTTTTTGATAGAGCTAGATGCTGAACATCATTAGTTTTCTCTAGTCAGATTCGTTTTTTATGATCTTGGAACCTTTCTGACCTTTTAGCCTGTTCGTGCACAGCTGGACTTCACTGCTGTTCCAGTTCCCCTGCACCCTGTCGGATGTACTGCTGCATCTTGCTGTCTCCCCYGTGGCTTAATAGCTCTTAAAGACAATGAGTAAGAAGAGCTGGCAGGTTGAGCTCAGTGAAGGATCCACTGATGTCCCTAATTCTTGTCAGGATAAGTACATAGCTTGTGTCTGTCTGCCTCCCTTACTCACAGCTGGCCTGAATTTTTTAAAAATTCAAAGCTATTGCTTAGTGTATTTATGCCTGTAGATTCAAAGCCCAGATTCTCAGCTGCGTAAAGAGGATATGCAACAAGGGTATGCAAAGAAGAATTACAGATTATTCAGGGTGAGTGTGATTCGGAGGTAGGCATTGCTTACACCAGCACAGAACGCTAGCCATGATGCAAGGAAGAAGTTTGAAATCTTGGCACCAAACTGTTAAATGTCCTGCCGAAAATTGTGCTATTTCACATGCCAGTTTCTTAGCCTCCTCTGAGTGTTTGTTTGACACTTCTTTCTGTTCTGGAGTCCAGCTGGCATCGAGAGGCTCAGCTGGTGGGGAGCCCATTTGGGAGTCTCAGCTGGCACTGGCAGACTCTACATGCTGCTGGAGCACTTGCTGGCAAAGTTGTGGTCCCTTCTCTGTGGGCTGTCAACAAATTCTAGCTGTGATGTTTGAAAAGTGCTTGACTCTTGCCTAGAGCTGACCGGACTTTGCTCAAGGCAACATATCTCTTCACCTTCACTGGTGGTAAGTGCATCCCGTCTTCAAAGACATAGACCTGGGCACTTCCAAAATAATGCTATATACTTCGGACTGTGAAGCTCCCTCAGAGTGTGTGCGTTGTGCATGTGTCGCTTTCTCACTTCTGTAGATGAAGCAAAGTTCATCTTCTGCTTGCAAGGAATCTTTAGCTGTTATTGACCTGGTAGCTGGCTATTGCAATGACAGGCATTTTTAGAAGTGTGTGGGACACTTCTGATGTTTACAGGGTCATTTAGAACTTTCTGATGCAGAGGAATTCAGGCTGCTCTAGGAGCTGGTGCAGACAGGGCAGCACTTCTAGATATATGACACTGTGAGAGCTCTGGAACTCTGCAGCTGAGCTCTGATAGGGGACTGAAATGACACCAATGATTTTTTTCATATTCCTCTCCCCTTCACTGGAAGAAGCTGTAGTGGAGTAACAGCTAGGCAGTGGAAACTCTTGAAAGCCGTATGTAAAAAAGAACTGTACAGCTCAAATATGGGTTCAGTCTTTTCCTGTGGACACTAATCTGCTAATTACAGCTCCAATTTCAGGCTGTTTATAGCAGAAAAGGTAAAATGCAGGTGCTGGATGAGCAGATCAAGYCCAAACATCATCAAAACATACAGGAACTCTGACAGATGGGAGACATTTAGTAGGAATAGTGAGTCAAGGAACCCAAGCTTGGTCTGGTAGCTGATTTCTATCTTAAAAGAATGTACATTGAAAAGTGTAGGAATTGTGTGGAGTTAAAGAACCTTACAGTCTGTGTTACCATTGAAAGCTATGTGCCAGTGTAAAGCATTTTGTCACCTTGAAAGCCGCCTTATRTGAGGCTCTCCACACTGATATACTGCCCTGATGGTAGAGCCAGGCTTGCTTTAGAACTTGTCATGATTCAGGCTTTTACTGGATAGGGGCAATAGAGGAGAAAACTGCACAGGCTCTTGACCTCATGTTGTTTGTTATCATCATTGTGCTGGCTCATGTATGCTGGCTGGTGTCCTGGGAGCAAAGAACTAAGGCCCTCTGTGCTGTTCGTCTTAGCATGCTTTGTTGATGGCTGAGGAATAGAAACTTCTGTTTTCTCCATTGTGTGGACTGGTCTGGAGTGTCCCTTTGCCAGTGAAGAAACTCCAGCAGCAGGCCAATAGCAGTCAAGCATTGATCTTCAAGGACTCACTACTGKGATATATAGTATCCTTCATAATTCTCTGATAAAGGTCTAGTTAAAGACAGTAATTACTAGAAGGAGCCAACGGTCTCATACCATTTCCTAACCAACCACTTCCAGAGAGGGAGTGTTTTTCTCCTAATGATTCCAAAAGAAATTAGTAATTAAGAAGGTAAGCAAGCAGTGGTGGAGCAGATCTTGCCTCCAATAGCCACARTGTTTCTGGAATTCAGTCTAACAAAAGGTGGTTTTGTTTTCTCTTGAAAGAAACATAAGAGCTTAAGTTGAGCTATCCAGAGAATTCAGCATTCCTATATTCTGTTAGTTTGCCTCCAGTGGTTTTTGTGTGCCTGTTCCTACTACACACACATTTACCAGATATATCCAGAAATGCCATCTGTTGGCAGAGGTGTTTCCCTACTGCCTGTGAATGAAAGAGTCTAGGACTGGTGGGAGGGATTGTTCCCAATCATTTTCTTTATGGTACCATTTTGTTAATTAATGTTTAATTAGTTTATCCATRGTCTGAAAGAAAAACAGAAGTTTTCCCAACAGTCTTTATTTGCAAGCACTTGCTCTATGTTTCTTCCTCTTTGATGCTCTTGCACTGATTTCATGTGGAGGTGGGGGTTTGCTGTGATGTTTTCATCTTCAGCATGAAGCTTATGACAGGCTGAAACATCTTTGAAAGAACTGAATGAGAGAGGTCCACTTGTTTTAAAATGGATGAGATCAGTTCTGGAATGGTCCAAGTTCAGTCATTTTGATTTTTTGCTGCTCATTCCCTTCTGTAAAGCTGTCTGGATTTAGGAGTGTGGGGGGGTATTTTCTAAGCACAGTTTAGTGGATGTTAAGAATATCAGAGCAGCCGTGATGGTATCTGGCTCTGCCAATGCACTAGAATAATAAACATAAAGTTGTCAAACCCTGAAACACATCCTTGCAGTAATGAGGCTTTCTTCCTTGGGAGGAAAGAAATTCCTAATTTCACAATTACCATTTTGGCAGGCAGTGATCCTGAGGTGGTCCTTCAAGGTAAAGGGCTCATTATATTTAAGGCCTTCCTCTCAAAAGTAAAATGAAAGCCTTCATATAAAATATCCTATTAGCCACTCTCCAGTGGAAATGTGGTTTGAGTTGTATCTTTCCCTAAATCACCCCTTATCCTCTTGGAAGCCAAAGAAAAAGTGTGGAGGGGCAGAAATCCAAGATTACAAAGTATCCTTGTAGATGTAATCATTCTTTACAACACAACTCCTATTTCTTCTGTTTTGTGCTCTGAGAACAGTGAGATCATCTGGCTATCATCCCATTTTTATGTGTTTCTTTGCTGGGTGGAAAATGGTGAAAAGACTGAAATGCAAGTGACCATTTTTCTGTTTGAAAAATCAGTTTCCCACCAAAGTGGACGGGTACAATTGATAAATTTTGGTAATGTTCTTCCAGACTATGAGCAAAAACTGTGTTAAGTTTTGTTCAACTCAAAGGTGATCTTTTTTTTTTATCATTCAAAAATAAAGAAAGAAACAGCTTGCCAAACAGCCATAGGCTAGTCTTAACTGATCCCYGGCTATTAATCTGTTCAGGAAGTTCTGAACACCAGGGCTCTCCCACTGAGAGTCTCGTGTACAGAATTCATTCCTCACAACTGTAATCCCATGTGCAGTTTGAAAAAAGATTCTACAACTCTAGCATTGTGCTGGCTGCAGTGTAGGTATTCATACCGGACAGTTGTCTTTCAGGTGGCAAATACTTAGGACTACATAAACAAACTTAGTCCTAATCCTTTCCATAAGATGTGTGGATCTTATGAGGCTGTCCAGACATACCTTCTTCTGAAGGCTTGGCTCTCACGCTACTCTGAAACAGTAAGCAATGAAAACATCACTCTTTTTAATAGTCAGCATACCATCAGGCTTCCATACTTACTAAATTGTTTCATTATTAAGAAGACTTTATACTGGCGATGTGATTCAAGTCAGCATCCTAGCTGTGTTTTTGCAGCTTTTTTATTGTTGTTGTTCCTGAAGTGTTCTTCAAGTCTCTGCAGAGAAGACTCTGCTCCAAGTTCCTTGTATTTCACAGTTTTTTCTTTCTAATAGAGTCTTTGTCAACTTTGTGAGGTCTAGTGTATAACATACCATAGAAAGGACCTTTCTTGCCATGCCACTGTGGCCTGTCAGGTCACCTTAACATTACATTAAATGAACATTAAATATGTTCTCTAAACCAGTTTCTCATTTTTTGTTCTATCAGCTGGTAGATCCCTCCTCATCCTCATAACTCTCTGCCTTTTGGTCATCAGTTTCTTGTCTCTCTGCTGTTTTTGGAGTATCTTAAGCAGACATCTTTCTGTAATGCCCCCTTGCAATTAAATCTGAAGGACTTAGTGCTAATGCAGCATGGTCTGTAATTTATTTGTAGTGCTTTTTTGTCCATTGTGCTCAACTTTGCAAAATATTCCTTTGGTTTCTTCATTGTAATTCAGGTAGAAATGTCCACTTTTGGACAGAGACTGGAGTAGCAGTCTCCTGTGGTAACATAATTCCTGTCATTGAAAGTAAACAAATCCATTATGACTTTTTCCAAGTGTTGGATTGGGATTCAGACAAAGAGACTGTGAAATATTCTTGTATATGACAATTAATTATTTGCATGTCTTGCATTGTTCCATGTATATTTTTAATTAAATGTTTATAGCTAGCCAGCATATAAGATGAAATGGGATATTGGTGGATAATTGTGTCCAATTCATTGTAATAGCAATCATTTCACTCCTTGGGCAATCTTAGGCATGTTGTATTGGTTGAGCCCGGAGAAAGGTACCCATCTTGTCAAAGCAGTTCTTTTGTTTCCTGGAATTATTTTTCAGTCTTTCTTAAATTCCTGCTTTGAAAGCATAGCTGATTCCTGACCTATCAAACACCAGCTGTTTCCTGTGACATTTATGCTTCATGATCTAACCAGCTGTGATATTTGAACTTGTGTTTTAAATCCCTATCCTATTCCATGTTTTGATTGCTTAAAAGCCTTTCATCAGAGAAGTGATAACTTCTCACCATGACAAAATGCTTTCTGCTCCACAGACGTACATGCGTTGGAAGGGGTGCTCTGCACTGTTTGTTTCCACTAGAATCTTTTACTGGCCATTCTTCACCCTCTGGTGACAGTCAGCACTCACCAGTGTCTTTCCAATGGTTTGCACTCAGCTGATGCCTCCAGCTTTTCTCTGAAGGAGAACTAGTGGAGCTGCTCCCCTTGAAACTGCACTGACAACTGCATTTTGTGTCTTCTAGGAGTTGACTAGAAGCTACTTTAGGCCTTTGGATTTGCACCATTGTTGTTCCTAAGATAGCTTATGAGATATCATAGCATAGCTCCTGTTCTCTGTAGGATTGTAGTCCATTTAGCACAGGTATCTCTCCACTATTTTTTTTATCCCTAATTGTTCTTCAGTCCCTCAAAACTCACTAGAACTGCATCATTCTGTTGTCATCTCCTAAGGGCTCACAGGCTTCTTATGTAATAAATAAATACACACATACACACACACACACAAATATGTAAAATGTGAAAATGTAAAATTAGAAAATTAGTAATTTCTATAAAACTTCAAATTTTCTTTCTCTCTCCTTTCTTTCCACCCCCCCCATCCCTATTCACATATTTTGGTTAAGTCATAGCCTACTTTGCAGAATTCCTTCAAAATCTAATAGAGGTCTGATTTAGGGAGTCCCCTTTCTCCTCAACTTCAGTTCATCCAAAGATCTTTAGTATTTGCATCTTTACTTCTGTTAACTGTTATGACTGATATTCATGGTCCTGGTTCGTCCTTTCATTGACATAATTTCCACTCCCTTCTCTTTATTCGATAAAGTGGAAAGTCCTGGGCAGTGATTAGGGGTCAGTGCAGATTACCTGGAAATGCTTTTCACTGCACTTAACCTACTGATCTACCCAGTCATAGTTCAGTGGATGTTATGAGGGCTCTTTTCCTTCTAGGTTTGCTAATTCCTCTCTTCTGGCTCTGCAAGGGCTATTAGAACTCTGCCTTTCTCTAGGCTGCATGTGTTTTTTTTTTTTTTTTCTTTACCTGTAAACTACTCTCTAGACATCCATTTCCTTGGGATTCATTCTGTATATGCTGTGCGACTGCTGCAAAGGGACTAGTCCTTCTTCATCTCTTTCTTTCATGTTCAGGTTTATTTTCCAAAGTTATTAGTTGATGCCAAAGTTCTCCACAGTATAATATAGACATCCATTCCATTTTTCACAATGCAGTTTTTTTTTTTTGGGGGGGGGGGGAGGAGAAAGCATGGAGAAAAAGAATAGGTTGTGACTCTGACGAGCATATAGGAGATGCCAAGAAATGAACAGAATAAGAAATGCTTTTGCCCTCTTTTCACAGATGACAGCTTGTGCACTAACCGAATAGGCCCCAGGTAACACAGAGTGTTGGTAGTACACTGTAGAATTTAATCCAGGGAGTTAATAATGAAAAATATAAAGGATACTAACAGAAGATTCAGTTTTTAATCTTGTGCTTCTCTTCATTCTAGTTTAGTCACTGAAGGATTGATATAGACAGCAGCCTATTTACTGCAGTGTCCAAGATTTTTAGCAATTGTTCAGAGTTGCAAACTGAATTGGTTACAAACCAATTCATCACATGGCACTTAGGACAGGATTACTATTGGCCATTATTTAGTAATTATGATTTTAGTAATTAAGTACTTAGTAAATACTAAGGCTAATTTAAGCTAGTCGTCTAGGCTACTTCTATACTGCTTCTCTTTCTTTCTCCTTAGTTTTTACACCTAAGTACTAGGTGATTGAAATCTTAAATCTCGCTCTTACGTATTTACCAGATAATTTATGCTAAGAAATAGTTTAATCTCTTAACAGTACTCTTGTGAATCCCACCTTTTCACAACTTATGCCCATGAAAACTAAATTTTGGCATGAAGCAATTGGAATCTTTCCTTCTGGAAAGGCGTTTGGCAGATACTGAGGGGAGACTTGTGGCAGTACTTCCATATTTTCCTGGCGATATTGAAAAGAAATTGTAGAGGATGGAATCTTCCATGCTGCTGCATAACTTCTGCCAAGGTACTAGTGGCATACTGCTGGGTAAAGCTGAGGAAAAAATTCCTGTATTCACAGACTCATACAAAAATACAATTTGAGAAAGATGGCTGTTTCTGACAAAGAAAAGCCACAAGACAAGGACACTTGGTTAATGTTACAGCTCTGATACAGTTGCATAAATTTGAGCTGTTAACTGAAAGGCTAAGTTAGAGATAGGTTGAAATACTTGAAGTGAAAGATGGGATGAAGCAAATTATTCTGAAAAATAGACTGGGCACTGAAAGAAAAGTTAGCTGTTTGCAAGGCTAGTATAATCTGTGTTTTACTAATACTAGAATCAAGGGTACACCTATTAAGAACCTGCACCTGACATGCAGACTGTAAACAGAGGTATGCATAAATGTCAGATCAGATTGTTGGGAATGGGGTGGCTAGGAGCCTCCTGAAAGAAGAAACTGAAAATGCAAATGCTGTATGCTACTGGAGCCTTCTTTCCATGGACAGACCTAGAAGGCTTCTGACAAAAACATCAGTTTATTGTTCTTCTCTACTGCATGCAAATCAGCTGAATTTTGCAGGGGAAGCCAGAAGCATGGTGCCTTAAAATTTCCTATTTTTTCCCCTGGAGACCTAGCATGTTCCTTCATACCTGTGCATCACAGGTGATTTTTAAAGAATGCAATATCAACAAATAAACTAATGAACATGTGATAAAAAATTATGAAAGAAGGATGCATTTTATATAGATTTAGTCAGAACTAATTGTCTGCTATGCTTTGGAAACCTGGTGGTGTATGTTCCTATCATTAGGAAGTCATCTGCTGGTGTGTTTTTAAATGGGTAGGTGGGGTACAATTTTACGGTGCTGGAAGACTGAAAAGAGTTCAGGTGCTGCAGGGGATGTCCATGTGGACAAAGCCACTGTCTTCTCCAGAGTATAAGATGGATTTAAGTTCACCTGTATTCCATGAATCACATTGACTTTTTAATTTTATTCTTATTCTTAATTTAATACCATTTGTCCATTATTTTGCTCAAGATTGCAATCCAGCATATAATTGTTTCCTCTTTTACAATTTTTGACTGGCAAGAAAGCACTAGCTTTTTTTCATCCTCTGAGATGCTTTCAGTGTTCCAAGACTTGCTAAAAATGAGTGTTACGGCAGAGATATCATCAGTCAGTTTGTTAAGGACTTCTGGGTTCAAGCTGTCTATTTTGTTTATTTATTTTTTTTAATGCCGGAGTAGATAGTGCTGTTATATCTTTATATGGTATACATGTACTGTGGTTCCTCCTCTCCCAAATAAAGAATCTAATGTTAATGGAACAATTTGCCTTTTCAGCATCATTATTGAGAGTCTTACAGTCTGTTTAGTAAATAACAGTGCAGGTCAAAAGTAGCAGCAGTGTAATATACTGTGACACTCATTCACCTCTTCTTTTCTGTTACAGCCTGTCCTTCCTAAACAGATTTATAATCTCTTAATTTGCCTCATACCTCGAGGGTTCTGGAAGGGTTTGTATCCAGGAGCTAATTAGAGACAGATACACCAGTTGCTGATTCACTGGATATCTGTTCATAATCTGATACTTCTAACCTGGCTGAATGACCTCAGGTTCTCTTTCTTCTTCATATTAGAGAACATCCATTCGCTTCTTTTATTTCTACACTGTGGTTATTTTATTGCTTATCTGTCATCTTGTGGTTATCTGATAGATACCACTGTAATATGAGAGTAAAAGCATCAACTATGACCTCTTAAAATCAGCTGAGGAATTATATATATACATATCAATAAAGAAAAGCAGTGGGGGTTAATCCAAAATTTTGGCAGATTTAACTAGATAATGYTTGTCCTTTTCCTGTGCTTGTGGCTGTCACAGATGTGATTAAAAAGGTGTTGCAAATGTGTCAGCCACTGAGGTGCACCAAAGCAGCAGGTCTCAGATCGCTAGCAACTGAGTGATATGCAAGTGATTGTTGATTTTTGACTGATATGAAGAGAAAGCAATGCTGAATTCCAGTTGGCAGCATGTGACCGTAAAGAGCTTTAAATTGACCAGGAATGGCTAGACAACACATGCTATACTTTGTGACAGCAATGCCACAAAACCACATAGAGTTTATATAGAGTCAGCTGTATCCAGAGGATACACTAAAAGAAGGAGACATAAACGCGAGTGCACATCAGAGTATCTAAGCAAGTTCATTCTTAGCTTGTCCTAATCAAAAATTCAACAAGGAAGGTGTTCAGACAGCATAAAGTGGCTTTGGTATGATTGATAAAAGAGAAAAATTAAAGTTCCCCACCCCTCAACAGAACTAGTGGGCTGGGGCCATTTTTAAATTAGTGGAAAACATTGAATGGATGATAGAGTATTAACTGTTTCCTTCTTTGGGAATATGTATTCCTTAAGCATTGACAAGAGGAAAATAGAATTGTGACCAGACTGAGAAAAGAAAACTTTAGATACTAGTTTTGATACAATATTCGTTATGAAATCACTTAAAATGTAAATAGGCAATAAACCCTTTTAACCAGTATTACAGATGCTTTAGCAGCATCTACACTGACTGCAATGTTGCAAAAGTACTTGCTAAAATAGAAATCATAAATTTTCTCAATAATATATCTGTTTTCAGGGATGCTTCTAAATAATGAAGAACTTAATGTGAGTTTGAGCTGTTGTGGGTGGAAGGGGTTACACTGCCCTGTAGCCCCAATGTTATGACAAGTACCCTTTCCCTTACTTCTCTACCACCAGGCCTGTTTCTACCACACAAAATAAATCCATGTCTGAAGGATGGAAACTAGGGGCTTAAACAGAAGACTTGGAAATAAAGTTAATTCAAGAAGTACCCATTTCTGGAGAAAATGGCACCATGCAGAACATGAAATGATCTAATTATATAGAAGTTTAAGAGGGTGTTTTATATGATTGGCCAGTTGAAAGTCCAAAAACCTCCAAACATAAAAATGTCCTGTGTCTAGAATTATTAAACTGATGGGTGTTTAAAGACAGTATACATAGCACTATGCAAAAACATAGTACAGCATATAATTGGAAATCTCACATCTCAGCTTCAGTTCCCAACTTAATACTGAGAAGCAACCTGAAATTTCTGACTTTGTCGGTATCGATGTTGCCATTATAAATAAGTATCAAAGTTAAGAAATATGTTGCCAATTCAGGAAACTACATTTAATTCCTAGCTGTGTTAGTCCATAGTGGGTGTTAGTCTTGAAATAAACAGGAAAAATTTCTTTTTATTAGCTGTTATTCCAGTTTTCTTTTCAGCTGAATTGGAATAACTCCTATTCAAATGCATCTGGGTAAACTTTAATTTTTGTAAATTAAATGACACTCATACTGAAAAAGGTGAGGGCAAAATTTATTGTCTCATAATTTATATGAAGATTTCTTTACTTCAGTAATTTTCTTGAGGGTACAATGATATGACAGTGGTTAGATGTGAACATGCATATGTTCACATGCTAGTAGAGTCAGAGTTGGGGTGAAGAATGAAAAGCACTGGCTGGACTGTGAGTTGCAGCTATAAAGATGCCAAGATCTTTTTTAATGAAGTTGGTAATGAAGTTGCCTGTACTGTGGAAAGAAGGCATCCTTTAAGTTGTCTCCAAGTTACTTTGAATTCACCCCTGCCCGATGTATAACGCTTCTGGAATAGTCTCTGATTCTGGTTGCACCATTGGCTCTTCTGGCAGTGTGGTTATGATTAGAGCTCTCTCTGATAACACACACCAAGTTTTAACAGGCCGTTTAGATATGAATCTACTGTGGTTCCTAAAAGAATTAAAAAGCTCTGGCTGAAAAGACCAAAAGCATGTGTCTTGCAGGAGAATTAGACCACACTGGCTATTTCTAGGAAGCTGAAATAACTGACCCTGGATTTCTGAAGTAAGGAGATCTCTGAATCTTTGAATAAATGGAAGTTCCCCTCCCCATGTCTTAAAATAAAACAATACAAAATTGTGGCTATTAAGACAAGAGGCTCTTTCTCATAGTTCACCAACCCTATTGAGTAGAAAAATATCATCGCTTTGGAGATACTGGGAAGTGAAGACACTTGCCATTGGCTATATTAGTGGTAACAGTTCTGTTCTGTGATAGCAGGAGTCATCCAGGCTGTCAGAGGGAGGACACAATTCTGTCCCAAATCCATGGCTAGCAGACATGGATTGAATGCCTAAAGGTACTTTTCTCTCCACAGTGTCTATACAGGTTGCCCCTAGACAGATCATGTCATTTGGAGGCTCCCTCTGCTTTGAGGAGATTGATCCCACCTTTACTATCAAAGAAACTATAGCTTCTGTTTTCTTAACAAGCTACTGCATTGTTTAGTGCCAGTAGTTGCAGTTCTCTGCATGAGAGCTTCCAAGACAGTGGAGCAGGAAAAGAAATACAAAGTCTCATTCTCTTTTCCTTTAGCCTTAAAGGAAAGAAACTTCCTTGTTCTGTCCCTGCAGAATGTGAGCATGGATGAAATGGGAAATAGTGCTGTTAATAGTTCCCTACATGTAAATCAGAACTAAGACTTTCTGAAATTAGTAGGCATCATCAGGGTGAAGAAGTGTTATTCAGAGCTAGTATTGTTTTAATAGTGGCTTTTATTGAATATTCTGCATTTTGTATGCAAAATGGGAAGAACAGTTCTGTAACAGYAAAGTGATACAAGAAGGAAGCTCACTGTACTTTCTTACAACTTGCTTAAAGGTTCAAAGTCAGACATGACAAAGTCATGTCCAATACAAAGTGCACCAAGATTACTGTGTTAGATTGGAACCGAGGTGCAGTGTTAGATCAAAGGAAAATGGCCATCACTTTCAATCTTTTGGTAGAGGATTGATGAAAAGCAATCCTGTCTGTGTTAACCTTCTGATTTGATTTGATTAGCTGATGCATTCATTTGATGATTTCAGAATTTGATTATTTAAGACATCATCATTAACCCATTTGATTCATTGATCCAAATTCGTTGTGACCTAGGCTTGGCTACAGCTAGATTTTAACCAATTTAGAAAAGTTAACTAATTTTGTGTTAGTAATATGTTGGTTTAATCTTAATATTTCCTTGCTAATTTTTAGAAATAAAATCCATGCAGAGTACGCAGATCTTTGTTTTGTAAATTCTTGTTCTTCCAAACCCAACTGGATCAGAAGCCTTGAGAACAACTGTAATTTAGTTGTGGTGATATTTTAGTCTCTTTAAATTAAATCCTTTGTTCCCGTATATTGCACAATACTTCAAGCAACACTAAAAGAACACCCTGTAAGTCACAGCTTGCTCTTTATAAGATCCAAAATGAACTAACAACAGGTAAGATCCACAAACTGCTAGTGGCTCATTTTGACAAGTCTCTTCAATATGTCAGTTCACACACATAATGTTGAGTCCTTACTGTACTGTGAACTGAATCAGCAGAAAAGTCCATAAAAACATCTGAAGAATCAGTATTTATCTCCACTAAAATATCATTAAATAGTTTATAATGACTCATTTAATCACAAGTTCAGAGACTTGTTGGGGAGACAAAAGCTTTTATATTTTACAAGCTTCTTCAGCAAAAGTCAGTTAATCCTGAAGCAGTTGCATGATATGGTGTGCTAACGTGCTACAACAGAGGGAAAGTTACATGTCAGACTGCAGATAGGGAGTAATGTTGGATTTCAGCACAGAGGTGAAAGCTCATACACATGAAGGTTTGTTCTGCAGGAAGCACATGAAGAATCTATATGCTACCCAGGAGGATACTCTCACTCTGTTGCTTGAGAATATCCAGAACACATGAAAAATGTTCTGCCTCACTGCTGGTAAAGCACCTTTATATCTTGATTTCTTCATGGCTTTTCATCTGTTTTGGTATTCACACCAGGCAACTTGGATTTGTAGTGGTGGTTTGACCTGCCAAGGCAAGGAGGAGTAAAGTATGTGAGTTACTCATATTCTGGCTAAAAAAAAGGGGGGGGGGGAATAGTTGCCTCATTAAATGATAGCTTGATTTGAGCTCTGTCATGAGGACTGCTGCAGTATTGCAGGAGTATCAAAACCAAGTGGCAAAGCAGAATAGTATAGATCCTTTCCAGTAGCTTGATCTTTCTAAACCCCTGGAACTGATGATGGACATGCCAAGATGCTTCCAGTTTCATGGAATACCTGAAAGTAAATGACTTCGCTTAATTTCTAAAAATGTTGGTTTTAAATTTTCCAAGCAAATTGTTCTATGTACAAGTCCTACCAGCAAGGAAACGAAGTACTAACATGCATCTTCAATGCTTCCCTGACTTTTTGAGGTAATGAAGAAATTGGGATCATCCTACCTCCCGTGTTCTTCTATAATTAAACTGTCTTGGGAAGGAGCTGAGTTAGGTTCTAATACCAAGAAAGATAGTTCCCATGGATATCCCAGCTAATGGAATAATTGATGAAAGGATGATGTATGACTCTAGGACATTTGGTGATCCCCTTCACAAGAGCTGCAAGTTCAACTGGAAGTTCGTTGACTTGCCTCTTCCCCTCCCAGTTTCAAATAGCCATATTCCTGGGAATGCAAGAGGAATTCCCATGGGCAGAAAACAATTTGCTCAGTTTTAGCTTGTGTTGAACTGCAAAACCCAGCAATGACAATGGTCGTTGTCAACGAAGTCTTACAGTCACTGGCAGACTGTGACTTTCTTATTTTTGTCTTAAGGGGCCTCTCTTGTTTGTAATCCGCCTAAAGCTGGTGTGCAATTCATGAGTAAAGCAGATATGCAGAAAGCTCAGCCATTGTGGACTCCAGGATATTCTTTCCTAGTCATTTGCCTTCTGTCCCCTCTTATTAACAATCGGGAGAGCAAACAAATTGAGTGATACAGGGTATCTGAGAAGACACAGGATGCAGACTTGACTCTATTTTTCATTTTCTTTTCCTCTTCCTTTTATCTTTTCCTAGTCTTCTGGAAAAAAACAACTCTTAAAAGTTTTACTAGCTTGCTTTAGGGGTGTGACTTTAGTCACTGTGAAAGCAGTGACTTTCATGCACACACACATGTTGGGAAGGGAGACTGAAGTGGTTATTGAGGATATAAATAGATCTTGGAGCAGTTTTAAAAACACATTGAGGAAAAGGAAAGAGAAGAAAAGTCAATTAAAAGTATAATGGCCAAAGGGAAAGTGGGTAGAACAAGGGCTGCCCTTACCAGGAGTGAGGAGAGAGCCTCTTGGCCTATTAGGCATGTGATGGATGTTAGCAACAGAAATTACAGACAGTGCACCAATGAAAGAATCAAATTATCTGTTAAAGAGGAGGGTGAAATGTATATTCTTTCCTTTAACAAAAATAACTGCAAAGATTAAGTGACTCGGGTAGCTTTAACGTTTTTTCCTATTTATGGGCCTAAACCAAACTTTCACAATAAAGTGGGAACATTTTATCTCACATGATCAGGAGTGTAGCCTGTATATTCTTCTTTTGTATTCTTTGAGGAATATATTTAGCACACAGTTTTACACATATTCTGTATGTCTTAGGTCATGACTTCTATCAAGAAATGTTAGCAGTACCTAGGACTGCTGTTCATTGCGTGCAGTTAGTTTTTGCTCAAGCTTGCTGCTAATGAAATATCCTTTTCCTAGAACAAAGGTAACAGTCTAGGCTAGAGTAAATATGTCACAGTTCAAAGGGTTATATCGCCAACAAGACTCCTCTATCCTCCTTCCCCATGCACAGTTCTTTAGGACTATGCTGTTTGTATTCCTGCTTCCTTTCTCACGTTGAACAATCTCTGGGCAAGCTTCTGGAGAAGCCTTTTACTGGGGAAGGTACTATAAGAACAAACTGCAGTCTTTGGCCCTCTGAGAAGAGCGTTCTTGTGCCTTTACTTGTTTACTTCGCAGAAGTAAGC
The DNA here is from genome assembly GCF_003343005.1 of Rhea americana. Classification (NCBI taxonomy): domain Eukaryota; kingdom Metazoa; phylum Chordata; class Aves; order Rheiformes; family Rheidae; genus Rhea; species Rhea americana. The sequence continues at coordinate 2,712,812 of NW_028185062.1, read as the reverse complement.
TCCTTTTCTTGTAGATTCATCAGTCTGCTTGTTGGCCTCACTAGGGCGGCATGGCAGGCAGAACAACCTGACAGGATGTGCGAGGATTGCACTAGAATGATCTGAAAATGACTGAGGAGATCTGAAGCTGTTACCTGAACTCCCATGGAGACTTAAGTCTGAGTGACACATACTCAAGGTCTGAGCTTCTGGTCCTAAAATGCCTTTTGGAACTTTGAAAAACGATCAGTGACACTTTCCTGACCCCCAAAATGCATTGCATCAGCAGAAAAAAGTTGTTTTGCCAGCTAAAGAGTTGATCACAAGACTACAATTAGTTTCTGCGTAAGTGCAGGTTTTCACAACTTTATCTCTTTGTGTCAAGAAAATGTAATTAAGCCTCAATCAGTAGTATATGCAGACACACGCATGTATATACACATTCACTTGCCTATGCAGTGGTACCTCTGGATATAAGCTACAGTATTCAGCGTGAATAGTAAGTATCACTATGTACTCAGATACTTTATGTGGAAGCCCACTGTAATTGTGGTGTGGTATATCTTTGCCTTGCCAGCAGATTTAATTAAGGTTGGGGGGAAGGGCATCTTAGCAAAATAATTCTGAGGTAATCACTATTTTTTGGCAAGACACAAGTGCTGCATCCTCTAAAAAGGCACATAGGTCTCATACTCCCTGACATGGTCACCCTATAGCCTAGCTGCAGCATTTGGATGCTTACAAGTGAAAATATAAAGAAGTAACTTTTACTGAAGGGTAGTGCTAAGTTTTGTTAAGTGCAGTCAAGCAGTAACTGTCATGTATCATTGGCAGTGGCTTTCAGTTGCTGTGTGTTCTGTAATTTCCAGGAGATACTTCCATCTAGTCTTCTGCTCAGTAAAACTGGAAATAATAGCACAGCTTGTGACAGCTGAATGCTGTCTTTGAGAGCCCTGCGATATATTCTCTGATGTTTGTCTGAATTTTTGTATGGGGTCACTAGGGTTATGTAACCTAATCCCTTTGATAGCTTATTTCTCTAAACTATTTTCAGAACAAAAGTATTTTAATATTTGAGTGCAACTGAGTTGTATCTGTTCTCTCCTGGCTTTTATGTTTATTCCTCTTCTCTCCATGTACCTTTATTCGTTGTCACATTTCTTTGTTAATGCTTGTCTGAGAGCATGAGCTCTTCTGGGCTGGGAGTTTGCCTTTCTATGCATTGGACAGAGCCTGGCCCTGTTGTTTATCTGTGTGGGAGGACATTATTGATCAGAGCTGCTGCACGTACCTAAATTGCAAAGAGTGAACATGTTCAAGAGTGCACAGTGCAGTGAGTCAGTGGAAGAGCTGAAAATGGTACGCAGTTCTTTTTGTCTTGGGTGTTTGCCTTTCCCTCCTGGATTTCATAAAAAGTTGTTTCACACAGCTCTAAGAAACCACAACCTCATATAGCTTAAAAAGAGGTGGCCAGCCGCCAACTTTCAAATAAACACTCTCTTCTCTTTCATTAAAAGAAAACATTGTCATAATATTAAATTACAGCTGAAATGGCGAAGGTATCTTTCCTTGTGTACAAGATATTATTATCCTTTGAAGTCATAGAGCCCAGAGTGATTTTCACATGAGGGTGACCAAGTAGAAGAAAGGGAAAATGTAAATAAAACAGAAACATTGATTGTTTTTCACATTCCTTTCTTGGTTATAGAAACAGACATGTTTGGATAACAAGTTTCTCCTTATCCATATCTTTTTCTTTCCCTGAGCTTTAACTCCCCATATTGTCTGACATTGTTAGTCATCTAGGATGTGTTGTCTTTCCCGTCTGCCTCTTCATGTTGACAAAAAAGGCCAACATTCTGCTGTAACTTTGTAAAACATTCTGAAGAGGGATTATTGTATCCACACTCCTGTTGGTGCTGTTGTGAGAAGGCTGTAGGAAGCTTGCCAGTAAATCTAGCTGAGATGAACGAGAAATTTCATGAAAGAACTGAGAAGAGGCCAAATTTTGTCCTTGTCTAAGACAGCAAGCCTGTTAGGTGAAGAAGACTGTTAATAAGTAGCCTTACTGATTATTACTGCTTTTTTTCTTTATAAAACAATGCAAATAAAACCTCTAGACAGTTGCAGAATATATATCAGTTTGTAGTGTGTGGAAGTGGATGGTTAAGATGGGAAATTGGGAAAGTGGCCTGACAAAGCAGCATGTGAGTCTGCCTTGTACTACATGCGTGCCAACAGCTATCTTTGGACTTCCTGATCACAGAATTTCTTGTGCCTTGACCCCATAATGCTCACCTGGGGGCTGTATTTGTTGCTGACAGGGGTTTTCTTTGGCAGTAGCTGAACTGGCTATCTCTATGACCGTGAGTTGTATTTAGCATTCTAGATACTACAGAGAAAACAGAAATCTGTTTCCTTCTTGGGTTTTCCTGTGTATTTTTTTGGCTCTGAATTCTCTCTTAAGGAGTTCTGGAAACCTACTCTTTAGGCAATTTGTATAGTTCCTGTATGGTAAAAGTTGCTAATGACCGTCTCTTGGAAATTCTAACGGTCCCTTCTGCTAGCTGGATTATTAGTTGGCATTCTTGGTGAAGTCTTCTTTCCGTTCTGGCTACCTAGCATGTTTGTGTCTTAACTACTTCACAGGTCATTTATCTTTAGGTGTAAAGACTTCTTAAGCACTGGCAATAATAATTCTGTTCTTTCTGTGAGTCTGAATAGGTGAGCAATGAATAGTATGTTGCAATAACCATCAAATCAAATTACTTGCTATTTTTCCAGCTTGCTTAGAAAGGTACATTTGAACCACTATTTCAGATTACTTAACCAAAATGAGAACTGTGGGCCATAACTATAGTAATCAAAATTCAGTTTATAATCTTTTGTTACATTATTGCTCTGAGACTTCACTTCAAAAAAATGTTAACAGTAGGAGTGTAGTAATAAGAGGTACCATTTTCTGACATATCTATAGCAGCCTCAGACCAAGAACAATCAGGGATATCATGATTCTATTGAGTCTTTTACATCATGTATTTACTGCTGACTCCAGCTATTGGCACATTTTTCCAATGGATATTTTAGTGCAGTGTCAGAATAAGAGATGTGGGCTTCATTCTTAAACTTGCATACTCAAATTAGTATTAGTACCTTATATTACATATGGTGCTTCTGATGCCAGACTGTATAGTAATATTAGGAGTGAAGTAACTAGAATCTTCTCCTGCTGCAAGAATTTTTGAGTTCTTTACAGAAGCTCTTCCTGCAATAGCATAAAATTAAAGTGACTAAGTAGCTGTCTGCATCCTTGTATAACTGCATTTTCCTCAAAAAGTCAAATAGCTAGTATCTCTGCATCCCCCTCACTTCTTAACTCCTCTGCAACACCTATGAGTTTCCTTTCTGGCAGGTTTCTTTACTCTTCCTAGTCCCTTTCTCCTCCTTGGGCTGAGATAAACTTTACCCTCTACGACTGTCTTAGGAGGGAAGACTGGAGGCTCTTGTAGTAGAAGCAACTCACTACCAGACTCTTTCAGTTTGTTGCTTTTCTATAGAGGTGCTGTGGCTCCTCCTTCCTTCTTTGTTTAACATCGAAAAAGCAGCTGAGAGCAGAGCCTGGTTTAAAGGGAATTGGGAAGGCAAGAATAGCCTAATCTTCTTTAAAAGCAGTCATTAGTAAGGGTGTTAAATAAAACAGGAGAAAAAAAAGGAAGATCCCCTTTTTAATATTTACTACTGGTTCCACAATGAGATTTTTATGATTATTTGGAAAAAGAAAATAAAGTATATCCAATAGCAGGAATTATGAACAAATTTCTTAAAGCTTGGTATGGTTGAAAGGAATAGGTATGTACTCTTCACAAATTCCTTATGTGGATTAAACTTTTCTTTTTTTAATTAAATGCTAATTTTTCAGCTTAAAACATGGCATCTGGTGCTTTCCCAAAGTGATAGTTCCATTTTTTCTGATACATGTTTGTCACTGCCACATCTTGGAAGGAATTTTATATATTGATCCTCCATTAATTTAATACCTGAGTGTTTTCTCATTATTTAAAAATAGATGTGGCAAAATGTTTTTCTTCTTTCATTCCTGGGCAGCCTGTTGCACAAAGAGCTTYACGTGTATCAATGTTGAATGTTACATTTGTGTAGGATGGCACAGTGAACTGTGCATGCTGTTTTTAAGGAGAAATTATGTTGAAGCACTTTGCATGCAGTTCCCACGTAGGACTTTGAGTGTTAGGATGGAAACAGCCTGGGAGCATGCAAGTTATTAGCCACATCTTTACAGCAAGGTTCATTGGTAGTCATGCGCTCTTCAGCAGATAGTGGATTTTGATGAGTTCTGATGAAGCTAGGAGATGACATTGTTTCTGATGTGAAACTGTGGAAGGATGGAATTATCTGCTACATATTGATTAGTTTCTAATTCTCCGGTGAATCTCCTAGTAGATTCATACAGAAGCTGAATATTGGAGAAAAACTTGTAAGATTCCACAGCTAAGAGTCCTGAAGAAGGAAGTGTGGGTTGGCTGTGATAGTTCTTCCTCCTCTTTCAGATTAAATAGGAGGGTTGATAATGACAACAGTAACCAACTCTTTACATCGCACTTTCCCTTATTTTAGTTCAAAGCGCTTGCCCCATGAGGCTGACTTCGTTATCCATGTTGTTACACACAGTCACCCAGAGGGCTAATGGCAGAGCTGAGGTGGGAGTGCTAGATGTTTTGCTGTGTGGTGGGCTCTGTTCCTCTGCCTCTTGCAGGGTCGCTTTGTGTGGAGTATCCTTAGGGCTGGCTTATGCTGCTGTGCAAGGGATAACTTCTCAAAAGGAAATCCTTAGATGATGAAGAGTTGTTGGCAGTCATCCTTGTGTCAAAAGTAGATCAAAGAAAAAGAGATGCAGGAAATGTCTTTTTTTGTGCTTGGATAGCCTCTGTGAGCAGAACAGCCCCTGAGGGATTCTTAGAGCAATGCATGCATTTAGAGCATTCCTAAAGCTGCTCCTAGTAAAACAAGGGTTGAAAGGAATATAAGTAACCTCAAGGGATCCAGGGAACTCAAGGACAGCTTAAAGTCACTTTTGTTCTCTCCACTTTTGCTTAATTGTACACAACATAGCTTCTGAAAATCATTTTTACTAAATTAAATTCTACAGGATCAGTTTCGTATTCATTATAATAATTCAGTCGAAACCTAGATCTGAAAATTATATTTCTTTCACTTTTTTGCCAGCATACCAATTCTCTTTTCCTGCAAAATGGTGCACTAACATGACATGGAAGCTGAAGGGCAAAGCCACAGATCTCCTTCTACAGGCCACAAAATGCAGAGGTACCCTGAAGGTGGTAGTTGAACTTATCTATAAAGGGCAGCTGTCTAGCAATTATGTCTCCCATTTCTCTTTTGCATAATTTTATTTGTACCTCTTCTGAGGTTCACAAGGGTTGTTTTTTGGTATCCTAGCCTATGAGTTTGTTGAAAAGTATATGTTTTATCTCATGGGAAACTGTGATTTCTGGAAATTCTGCTTCATTGCTAATAATGATAAAGAGTTGAAATCTTAACATTTTTCATAAACCAAATTGTTCCAAATTTATGCTTTGACTTAATCAAATTAGTCATTCAATATGGCAGAAACTTTGATAGCATTTGATAGCTTTCAAATATTTCCATTCAGCTAAATATTACACTGTTTTACTGCATTATGTTACAGACTTGAACTCAGAGCAGTAAAGAAGAGATATTTTAACGTTAGGAAAACAAAATACTGTAACAGTTTCCATATGAATATTTGGAAAATACTGATATTTCCCATTACATAATGGTATTGGCGTTTTCATATGAAAAACATATCATCAAAAAAACAGTCGGTGTTAAGCATTTTAGGGCTATCAGGAGAGAGTGAGGATACTTGAAAGTCTCTTCAGGGTGTCATTCTCATCTACTTTCTAACCCTCTCTGTGCCTACAGGCTTTACATCTTCTTTCACCTTCCCTTGTGGCTAATTATGCCTGTCACATCTATAAGTGTGAATTCACACATACACATCTCCTTTTAAGCTGTGATTGAAAATCCCTGTAATGAATGTTGTTCTGAAGGAATACAACAATGAGATTTCTTCCCCTAAATTTATGCAGAAGGGCACAACAATTTTAAAGCACGGTTCCCTTGTAAAACAAAATGTTTTATATTCCTTTTAGATTCTTCTTTGAAGCTGATTAAAAACATCTATTAGAGTTGGACATGTCCCCCTTAACTTTATCCAGCTCAGAGTCATATACCTAGTATAAACTGGTCATCCAAGTTAAGCTCTCTTTGTGGTTAATGGAGACCAATTCATTGGCAGTTTGTCTTAAAACAGGTATYGTAGCATGCAATTTCTCATGCAGTGACAAAGCCAGATTGAAAGGTTTGCATCCTTTTTTCCCCCTGCAGATTGTCATCCCTCTGGTTTTGATAATACAACTGTTTGTGTGGCCAGATTGTAAACTAGATTGGTGAAATGTTCGAGAATAACCCCGAGGGAAGCTGTAGCCCATGAGTGGCAGCACACTACTGGGAATGGAAAGTAGTTTCAGATAACCTCTGAAACAGTCGTTTGCCTTTCAAGAAAATGCAGTGTGGACCTACTTCCAAGACAGCTGTCTGAGCCATCCCTGGAGCTGCCCTTTCCTTGCCTTGCAATACTGAGGGCAGCCAGACTGCTAACCTAAGATGGATAAGGAGGGTGAGAGAAATCCTTCTCTTACTGTTTCTTGTACTGTCTGTAGCAAGGGAAGAGAATGCAGATTCTTGGATTTGATTCCTACCACCGAGACCAATTTAGTTTAGTGTATTTGTCTGAAAGCTCTGGAGCCACATAACAGGATTACTTGAACTGTTCTTCTGACAAGTGCAATTGCAGCTGATGTACCAAAGGCAAAGTTCATGTTCTGGTTTGAGTTTGATTAGAAAGGCAGTAGCTCCATGTTCTCAGTTTTCATCCTCAGTCCACCAGTTCCTTCTATATAAAAATAAATATAAATCACTAATAATCTTTCCCTTTCACAGATGTACAGAGCATTGGAGGTGCATACAGCTGACTGAAATGCTTCATCTTTCTATTGTATCACATGTACACCTACTTGAGGGAACAAGCAATGTCAGAGACTGATAGTGTCTCATTCAGCACCATCTTGCCATTGGAGGAGGTGGAAAGATGTGTTCAGCAAGGAAGTCTCATCATGCTCTTGTGTAGCAAAGCAAACCAAAACTTCCAGGTGGTGACTAAAGACTTGCTGTTTCAAGTCCCTAAAACTTCCTTTATCAGGATCTCACTCACGCTATAGGCAACATTGCAAAGTAAATCAAGCCTTTATCTCTCTGTGTACGTCTTTTCCTGATTCTGATGTGAGCTGCTGTAAAAGCCAAAGTGTCAACACATTCCGGCATTATCGGGGTGAGGAATAGGCCATGGCGAATGCAGATTATGTCCTAGCTAAGTTAAAGCTGCTGTTTGATTATCCAGCAGAGCTCTGTCTGAAGTAGCAAAGGGAAATGCACTACCTGCAAGGATGCTTACCCTGATCAAAGTGTTTGACTGAAGAGGGATTCCTGCCAACCAAGTGGTATGCATTGTAGACTCTTTGAGTCCAGTARTGAATTGCAAACCAACCTGACTTGGACCACCAATGTCTTTTTCTCTTCCCTCCATTTTTGAGCATGTGGAAGGAGTTGTTTAGCCTTCAGGTTCACTCTGCTGTGGAAAAGAGTAGGGCTGAAGTAAATGAGCATTCAGAAAATAGTAGAGAAGGTTGAGCAGAATGTAAAACTCATTTAAAACAGAGTTGCGTAAGACTTCCTGGCTGAGAACAACCCCAACAGTGCAAGCAGATAAAAGTTTCTCTGAGTTCACTCACTGATCATGAATTAATTAACAAAAATGATAAATTTGGGGATATGCATTTGGAAGTCATGAATCTCACTGCAAGAACCTCTCTATATTTTTATGAAGTTAGGGTCCATGGCAAAATTACTGAAGGCAAATAAATACAGTAGATAAAAGCTGTTAACGCCTGTATGACAAACTGCAAGTGAAGTAAAGAGGGACAGTGCTTTACAGCTGGATAAAGATTTTCATTTAAAATACTTTACAGTTATTTTTGGCTAGAAATGCAGCTTTGGGTAATGTCTTACTGAATTTTCTAAAGTCTTTAATTTTCACTTGATTTCACCATTTTCAAAGTGAACTTCACGTATTTTTCATGGGAAAATTTTGCTTAGAAATAATGTTTTTATTCTATAAAATTGAAATAAAACATTTTAAGGTTTGAGAAGGSAATAAAACATTTCCAAGATTCAGAATTTTTTGGTTCATTGAACATGTTCAGTTCCCATCTCCCCCCATTTTGGCCAGTATTTTTCACCCAAAATATGAGAATGCATCCATTTTTCCAAGAAGATCCATATTTCCTGTGATTAAACACACCTTATGCATCTTTTGATTTATTTAAAATATTTTTTCCCATTAATGTGTGCAGAGGAGAAAGGGAAGAGAAGGTACCAGATTAAGAGTTCAGGATTTGGAATTCTRCTGTCTCTAACACACAGAGGCATCAAATGTAGCTTTTTTTCACATGCCATCGCCCAAGATATGGTCAGCTTTCAGATGCAAAACTGTAGCTCAGATGAATTAAATTCTACCAAGAAAAGTGTGAATTGATTGCCAGCAAAGCTCTTGGCCATATACACAAATCCTTTCTCTTGAGAAACAACACTGATTGATAYAATCAAAGTGTGCTGTCAGCGTCATGTCTGTATACAGCTAGTGGAAGTGGAAAGGTGTCTTCTCTGCCAGCCATCACCTCAGCTTTAAGAGAGAAGAGGAAGTAAGGAGGAGAAATGACAGAGCAGAATGGAGCTCCCCTGTAAGATGTATCCCAAAAGTCCTTGAAAAGCCTTTAGTCACTTGTGTAGCATATAAATGCTTTCTGGCAGCTTTAGTGGAGGTGAGAGTGTAAAACCTAGCCCTTATTATCTATGAGTAATAAGCAGCTAGTATTATAAAAATAGATATATGAGTAATGCACTGCTAGGCTATAAAAAGAGAAATCTCTCTAAGTTAATGTGACAGTATCTGCATGCATGAGCATGTGCATGTATACACTACACAATTAGTAGATTAGGAGTTCTCAGTAGATGGCATATTTTTGAATTTCAAGAAGATTTTTTGGCATACTATTTCTCAGCTGTAATTAAAATAGTTATTCAGATCTATTTCAGTGGATGTACATGTACACTGAAAACTGAATAAGAAATCATAATTAGCAAGATGCTACTCCAGGATAATGTACCAAGTAAGGGAAGAGGTGGAGGACCCAAGAAATGCATCTTGGGATCCATCAAACTTATCTAATAAGTGAGCTTTGAAAGAAATATTTAGATGGCACGGGCAAAAGATTTTCTAACTGAGTTCCATGTAATAGCAGTAGCACAATGGCAGCAACCTGCAATATTCTGTATTTTTCTGCCTGTATGCCTGTACTTAGAGTTGTCATCATTTTTTTTTTTTTTTTTTAAGTGCAGCTTAGTGGTTTCGTTAGAAACAAAGATTTTGAGGCTTGGAAGGATGAGCACACACCCTACAGAGCACTGGAGAGGATAAAGAATGGTTGGATGATATGATTCAGGAAACATCATCATTCAGGAAAAGAGCTGGCTACTGAGTGACTGGATAGAGAAAAAGAGGAAATGAGAGACAAAGCAACATTTAATGTTTTAGGGGCAGCCAGGAAGCAGGCATGCTGTGAGCAGCAGGGAAAGAAGACTACAGGAATTTGGTACAGCTGTAAATGTCTGGTTGTTCTGTGTGTCATGGAAACTGCGGATGATCTTTGACAATCCAGGTGGATATTAGAACAGTGCGTTGCACAATGCCTTGCTGTGAAAAGCTCTTCAGTCTGATCCAGCTCCCACCCTAGAAAGAAGATCCTTGTCAGCAATGAGCAGRTGGGCACAGAGGCAGCGTTCTGTCTTTGGTGGCTGGGATCTGAGATAGGATTGCAACTACTGAATAGGTTTTCTAAAATAAATCATCAAGGAACTACAAAGGATAGTCTATATTAGCATGAATTACTATTTTTAGTCTCACTGAACATAGATAATTTTAGAAATTATTTATTTCTAAAGAAATAAATCACTTTCTGAGACACTGTTCAAGTTCTGCACATGAAACCATACAGAAAATTGTATAAGACTTTTGGATTTATGAAGCAACAGTCTCTATTCTCTGAGGAAAAGAGGCTATATGGTTTGACTATCCCCCAGCTCACTAGAGGAGAAGCAAACTTCTACATTTGGTAGGCCAGATGTTTTTGGATGGCATTAAATTAACAACAAAGGGAGATAGTAGAAAAAATCACTAGTTTAGCAGAAAGTCAAGGTGTTGAGAATAAAATTAATCAAGGCACCCAGGATTTAAAGAGGAGTTCTTTCGTTTTTTGTTTGCAGTGTGAGGAGGCTGGTTAGTAAGTGGAAATGGAATTAGCCATTCCTAAACCTAACTGCTGATAAAGAGCAGTTTCTCAGACTAGGTGAAAGATTCCTGTGGTGGGTATCTTAGCATCTTTAGTCATAATCTTGTAAATCAAAGAACAGAAAGGGATTTGGATAGCAAAAATGACATTTCCTCTTTCCCCAGCCATCGAAGCAAATAATCTTGAAGGCCAAAGGGTCAGTTAATACCTAAAATACATGTTGATGTGCTTGCTGATGACTGCTACAGACTGCTAAATCCARTTAGAAAACTGGATGAAGTACCAACCTTGCTGATTCTATGATTCTGTGACTCACAAGCATATTGTGTGTAAGGATAGAAAAAAAATCTTCGAGTTTTTTCAGGGAAGCCTTCAACCGACTGACATATTGGAGGTTTTATTCTGCCTGCATGAAGACATCTTTGCAACTGTTGAATAGATGGCAGTGTCTAAATGCAGGACATCATATTGCATATTACAATATTGCATTAAAGATTTATTCTCAGCAGAAAAATAAGAACTGAGCTAGGAACTGAGCTCAGCTGTTATCAAGTAGAAGTGATTGTGGTATGAATGATTCCCCCCCCCAATAGAATAAAATCTGAAGCAATCTGCTATGTATTTGGGTTCATATGTTCAGATAAATGGGACTTTACTGCCTAAATAACTTTTGAAGTGCTATATCTGTATACTTCCAGAAGAGTCAGATCTCCCAAAGTTTAAAACAACATCAAGCTAACTCAGTTGAAAGAAAGACTGTGAGGTATCTGTGGAAATGGCTAGAAAGCCACAAACCCATAGTTGAAAGAAGGTGGTATGCTGGTATAAAAAAGGACAATTATGAAAGAGGAAGTAGTTGTAAAAAGTGAGAAATATTTCTGACAAATAGGAAAAATAAAAGGAAGTTGCTTGCAATAAATGGAATTTTGAAACTAGAAAGTGTAGCAATAGATAAAGAAAGCAAAAGAGAACAGGAAAAAGCCTGCTGAGCAGCAGAGTTAGGACGTCCAAGGAAGTTTTCCAAGTGCAAAAATATTTTAGCCATGATATTTGTTTGTGGTAATGTATGTGGTAGGATCATCAGTAATAGATCCAAAAAGGAGAACTGTTCAATAAATACTTTTCTTCTAGGTTAGGAAAAAGAAAAAAAGTGCTGCTGTCACGTAATGATGCTGAAATTGTTTCCGTAACAACAAAAAGGTGTTGTGAAAAAGCAGTTATGAAGATGTGCAGTCTGAAATGCAACTGCTTGAGACAGCTCCTGTTCAAGAGGTTTGAAAGAACTAGTTAAGGAGTTTTAAAAGACATGAATGTTGATTTTTTTCAGTAAGTATGAGGATACTGAAGAAGTTCTGGAGAACTGAAAGAAATGTAGTGTTGCAGTAGTATTTAAAAAGAGTAAACAGAATACACTAAATGGCTGTGTTRTTTGCCTATCCTGATATACTCTGTACTTAAGGTGAATAGGACAGCTTGGGTAATAAAAAGATTGCTGCCTTTTTATCAGTCAGAGAAAAAATATCAGAATATCAGAACACTTGATATGGGATCAAGGAACAAGAAAAGGAGTCATAATTGTATGTCAATCAACGGGGCTCATTTGAAAATAGTTCTTCTTGCAATATAATTTTAAATGAGTTTACAAGTTTGACAAAAGTCATAGTGTGGACGTAGAGCATTTGGACTTCAGTCACATACTTAAATTGGTAACACATGCTATATTAATGCATAAACTTGGCTGGTACAAATCAATATGTCACGTCTAGTTTTAAATAATTGGACAAATAGGAATTGTTGTTGATTAATTTTGCTTGTGAGTTCCTGCAAGAGTCAGTTCTGGGCTATGTGCTGCTTAACAGTTTTAGCAGGGAGTCAGAAGACAACATACAAATTTTACTGATGATTTGCCAATAACTTAAAGGCTAGGAAAGAGAAAATAAGATGAGTCCAACTCAGTGATACAGTAAAATTATGTATCTCAAGCAGAAAGAACAGACAGTGTAGCTTTAGGGAGTGGGGATATCTGTTCTGGAAGAACATATCTCAGGGAAAGACTTGATGTCATTGTGGATGATCAGCTAAGAGGAATTATTTTGGTGAGAGTGACTGATGTGATTGTAGCACAACTCAGCAGGGAGATCTGAAGAAGGAACACATGACCAATCTACATAACAGGACGTTAACCTGCTCTTATGTCTGCCTTTCAGCAAGAATCCTCAGAACTGGAGAGGGCTTAAAGAAGGTCCTGAAGTATTGCTAAGTATTACTTTATATAGTAAGCTTTGGCAAAATTGCATTTTGTCATTTTGCTCCTCTTTTTGGTCATTACTTGCAATGCATCCATAGAGAATATAAAAAGAATGAAAAAATAAGCAAAGGACATGGCGATCAACTAATAAGCAAAGAATAAAAGAGTTTAAGAAAAATCAGGAGTTGACATTTTTAGTGACAGTGATATTAGTAGGGTGAAAGGTTAATAACTTAAAGCTGCAAAGGAGCTCATTAAGGGGAGAGATTATTTATTGACCTGAAAGTGGTAGGTTCAGGAGCRGTTGAAAAATACTAGAATAGGGAGTAGACAGAGAATCTTCTATCTTCTGACTTCCTAACAGTCAGATCTATTAGTCTGTGTGTTATCTTCTAAGAGGAGCAGTGAAAAGTATTGAATTACTATTTTGATATTAGATAAGACAAAACATTAGAAGATACTCTGAAGGAAATTCCTGTTTTGGCAATAAAGTGGCTCAGCTGATCCAGAAGTGATTTTCCATCATGAGTTCTATAAGGATTTTCTATAATTTTATTTTCATCTACAAAATAACATCAGGATTCAAGAAAAATTTCATCCCTGCAGGCATTTGAATGTTTTTTCTGTAAGATAGTGAAAGAAATGGAATTACCTTCTGAGTGCTGGAGACTTCTGGTTTTACTGTGTTCTCTTACGAAGAAAGCGATGGATTTGTGCTGTWCTGTTTCTTAATGGCAGGCCTAACTTATCACAGTTTCCTCTCTTTCCATCTCACATTTCATTTCACTTCAGTTGTTTGTTTTGCTGATTAAGACAGAGAAATTGGGCAGTTAATAAGAGATGGTCTTTATTATTTGTTTAATACTGAAATTCATGTCATATAAGAATTACATATAAGGGGGAATGAAAAGATATGATCTAGAGTTATTAGAAACATTTATGGAGTTCCTAGATTTGAAGAAAAGTAATGTRCATAATCTGTTAGTGACTTTATACAGTAGATTTTCAATTCCATCAGAGAGGCTGAACGGGCAAGAGAAGAAAAGAATCGGGATATGAAGTAAGAGCTCAGGCTGAAATGGACTGTCATCATCTTCTATATATTTCTCCTGCATATGGATTCATCATACTGTAAGCACTCTTCTGCTCAGTAATAGCTCTCTTTGCTATCAGAAAATAAATAAATGGGCAATATTTTCATGGGAGCTTTTAAAAGAATTCCTTGCCTATCACTGGATCCAGGCCCTCCTCTTCTTTCCAGGTGCATTTTGATTCTCAATTAATTCAACAGTAGTTATCTTCCTTTCTCTTATATGCCCCTACTCAGTAAGAGGCATCTTCCCAGCTCTGGTGAACAGCATTGTTACCAGGTGTTTGACTGAGATCTTTTGGCTTTTTGCCAGCATTGAATAGGATGTTGCTGAGAGTCTGCCTAGTGGATAATGTAATTAGCAGACAAAGTTTCATGCAGTGCTCTTCATGACAAAGTAGTACTCATGTTTTAATGTATCTTAATACTAGGCCTGCAAACTTTATAGAGATTTATTTCAACTGTACCAAAAACTTTTGAATCTTGTTCATCTCAGCCATCTCTAAGATTAATTGGATTTCTGTCATGCTAAAGCGATAAATTTGTGTCTCGAGTACCTTTAGCTTCTGTTCTTGATAGTCTACCACTAGAAGTTGTGTTTGCTAACAAGAAAGAGGAGGAAAAACCCAAAGGTGTATAAATAAGTGAGACAGCGGAGTTCAAGGTAAATATTTTGATTAAATTTTGTTAAGAGGTATGTGTCTAGCAGAACTTCTGCCATGACTGTAACTGTGTGTTGTGGATCCCATGATATTCAGGCTACTTTCAAAATATACAAGCAGCTTGGAGCATGTGAGTAGATGAGTGGGTGGAACGGACATTAGAGAAAGCCCTGAGGGAAGTAAATACTGAAGCTGCAGCACTGCTTAACAAAGATTGAGAGATACAGAAGTGAGCAACGCCTCAAAAGTCACAGAGCGTAACCTAGGAGGGGCAGACTCAAGTTGCCAAGAGATCATGTTCTTTTTCCACTGCAGATATTTTTTTTTAATTTGACGAAATAGATTTGCCTGCAAAGTATGATAGATTGTTTTTGCATACCATGTTTGTTTTCAGATAGTTTTGTGAAGTGATTCCTCTGTTACTTTTTGTAAAGCAGGCTGTGACGAATTCTGAGGATCTAAGCATCAAAAAAGCATTCACATTCTTTTCAGGAATTTCTTCCAGTTCTTGAACATACTTTACTTAATAGACCAGTCTCAGTGTAACCCCTTACATACAGTACAGAATCAGCTTTTCAGACATTAAAGTCCTGACATATTTTAAACACGGACCTCTCCCAAAACTGCAGTGTTTGACAGCTAGCCTGTAGACATTCCAGGTGTAGCATCAGTACAGCATATATCTGCTACAGTTTGATAGCTGTTCTGGTCTGAATTTACCCTTTCCTTAGTACCCCATGAAAGCTAAAGGCTGTCTTAGTACTATAAAAAGGATGAAAGGATATGGCTTTCTCATGGTATGAAATATTTCATAGTATTTTGTTTAGCATGTGATGCACATTTTCATAAACATTAAAATGCAGATGGTTATAGTAGTCTGCAAAAGTAGTGGTAAATTTGAGAAAGCTGAACATATGTTTAAGGTTTTTGTTTTTGTCTATTTCCAAATCCTTCTGTATGTTTTTGTAAAGTTCAAATTTGTTCTGTTGAGAATATCTTATTTCTGATCAATGATATGCATACACTGTCTTTGTCTCAACTACAATTCATGTGCATTTTCTCAGGTAGGATTCCAGTCTACTCTGATACGTCACATTTTTATAAGGCTGGGTTCATAATCTGCACCACTGAGGTTTGAAAGCAACTCATTTTTTATCTTTCTGTCTTTGAACACTTCTTGAAAACAAGTAATACCTTTTTCTGGTCAACTTGCTTATGAATCTAAAAAACAAAAGACCTGGATCTTAACTAATGATTGCTGCACACTCATTTTGAGACTTACATATTTTCACATGCATGAAATAAAATTTTAAAAATGCTATTTTTGGTTTGAATTGTTCCAAAGACAAATCAGAAGGTACTGAATATTTGTCAGAAACATCAGAATAAATAAGATTTTTTTGTAAATTTGTTTTGCTTTGAATAACAAGAGCCTAATTTAAAACTAGCTGATCTTAGCATGCTGGGTTTAATATCCACATTGATTCAAGGGAAAATTAAGTGGAAAATAATTTCTATGATCTTTGATATTTTCTGAGATTAGGATCTTTTTTTCCAACACAACCAAACTTTACCACATGACTCTTTCCAAGATTTGATCCGAATAAAAATGCACAAATGTATACATATCAATATCTTGATTATGATCAAGTATCTCACTTACCAGTGAAGAACTTTTTTATAGATGTATGACTCAGGATATCTCTATCCTAAGATAGATATGATGTAGGAAGATTAATAATAAAGGTATTGAGGAGACTACGTATTACTAGATATCGTGTACAGGAAAGTTACTTGGTTCCTTTGAAGATCCCAGCCTTTACACCAGTAATTAAGAAATCTGTTCTCTGAGTGTGTGCGGTGGTGCAAAGGTTTTATTGACATTCATTTCAGACAAGGCATTCAGATGTCCTCGCCCGGTGAGGATGACAGCAAGTTATGCAAGTCCTTCCAAAGACTGTTGATAAATCCGTGTCCTGCATTCTACAGATAACGTGTGTTTTACAGTTGAATTCTTCTTGTAATGCTTTAGAGCAGTAAACCTTAGGATGTCACCCCGAAGAGCATTTATTTGTGACTTTGAAAGAAGCAGTGAGTTAGACCATCCCCTCTCTTTGCATGCAGCAAGCTCCACAGTTGCGTATTTCCCCTGTACATGCACATATTTCTAGAATAAAAGATGTGATGTTAACAGGCAGCTATGTGTGTACAGCAGTACTGTTGCTATAGCATCCTAAAACTATAATATACAGAGTCTCTTTAGGGGTTATATGGTGATAAAAATGGGAATGAATAAAGCAGGGTAAAGAGCGTTTTAGTAAGTAAAATATTTTGTTGCATTCACCAGTTTCTGGAAATTGTTAGGGCTGTTTTGAAACATCCTTGGGAGAATGCTATGTTGGTACTCTATAATGAGGCTGGTGTAGCATAACATGGGCTTTGTTGAATATATGTTGATGTTTAACAACATAGGGGCAGACTTTTCTACAGAAACTTTAAACTCTTCCATGTGGTTTTTGTTTTGTTATAGTTGTCTTCTGCTCTGGATCACATGAGGAAAACTCTTCTTCACCAGACCCACCTCATGAGCTCTCTCTGATAAGAAATGGGATGGTGTCATCAGATCAGCCTTCTAGATCAGGTACCATCAGTCTTCTTCCTTAAATCTTCCTTWTTTCTACTTCAGAATATAGGAGGAGCAGATATGCTGGTAGTCACAAGCACCCTTAACGAGGAAGCCATGCCCCTGGGTTTCTGACTGGAGATGGAGCAAAGGCTCAGAAAGGCTGGTGTAACCTCAAGGAAATGCCTTGCTTTCTTATTTAAGACCAAAAAAAAAAAAAAAAAAAAAACTTTTGACACAAACAGATTTGGGTATGGGGAGCTGTTGAATAAAAGCTAATTAATGAGGCTGCTTTCCAGCAAATACAAAATAAGCTACCGAAGTTAGTTTCAAACAGAATTTTCTTTTTCTAGGCTTTGTAAAAGCCCAATGAGCTGGACAAAATCCTGCTAAGATAAGAAGGATCTTACTGTGGTCCCAGGACAGATTGAACAAATGCCAAACTTCATAAAGGCCTTGTCATTAAAGATAAATGAGCCAGTTGCCATCCATCATTTTTGTGTGGAAACTCAGAACATGAAGTGACTCCTGACTCCTGAAAGAAGGGGCTGTGCGTGCTAGAAGAGGCATATCCTTTCACCATAAGAGGTGGCAAGCTGACCTAGCCTTGCCAGGCATAAGTTTCTCATAGTACCATCTTGCAAATGGCAYCCAGTTCTTGAAAATGTGAACTTCCTTTCTGACATGTGCAAATGTTCCTGAGATTTCTTCAATCTAAGCTTCTTCAGAGCATATTTGTAACATCTGGAAGTATCTCCTTTGTTGACTGGAGTAGTAGAGGAATCTTTTCTTCTATTTTATGTTTTTCTTTCTACTTCTATACATTTTGACTTTTGGGGACCTGCCATTGAAGTTCCTCAGGTTCATTGGTGCTAAGCAAATCTGGATCTGAAGCATCTGTTAGTGTACTAGAGCTTGCAACTTTCAACATTCTTCTATATTGTGACCACATGAGTGTACTCTGTTCTTTTTGATGATTTACACTAAACAGCGACTTCTTATTGATGGATCGTTTCTTCACAATATAATGCAAATGATCCATTGCCAGAAAGCTCAGAGACTTTTTCTTTTTCTCACCAGATGTCAACAGCTTCCTTAATCAGTTTTAGACCCTGCTTCCAGGCATTCAGACCCCCTTTGGCCTTAGGGTGYAGCAGGGCAGCTTTATACAGCCTAGAGAGTATAGGAATTAGGTGCTTTTGAAAAACACTKTGTCCACTTATCTGAACTGATTAACAAAGCAGTACAGTGTGTAGTGCTTTGTTGTGTGAAGCATATTCCAAGAATTAAGTCTGCATTGCTACAGTTTTCTCTACTGCAAGTGAAGGCATTAGTAGGACTTATGAAATAACTTTGTCTTAAATATTAGTAAACCTGTATTTAAAAAAGGAAAGGATTTTTTTTCTTTCCCGAGCTCTCACTTTGCTTTCTTATACTGTCACACTGTCACGAGAGTAATTCCTTTCTGAGTTTTCTGACCAAATAGATTTTACCTGATATAAATATTACTACTATTGACAGTAAGTCTGTGAATACTGAGTTAACTTGTCAAACTTTAAAGAATTTGAAACCACACAACAGGTCTATATTAGGTCTCTGCTTTTCTGCTTTGTCTCATATCGCCATGGAGTTTTTGATCTGCTATTGAGAACCCTAGAGCTCTTCTGCTGGATCATCAAACCATAGCCTGAAGCTGTGCGCAGACGTCTTTCCCTAGATCCAGCTGAGCCAGGAGAACTGCTCTTCTCCTCCTTYCTATGCCCTGCTGGAAGCTGCCATTGCGCACTGCCATCCCTGATTTGCCAGTGCAGCACTTGTGGTTTCTGTTTAAAAATGATAGGCTGAACAGTGCAGTAGACCTATGCTAACCTGCCTCAGTTTGATGAGGTGGTCAGGGAAAACTGTTGAGGTGATGGCTCAGCTGGTAGGGTGAGAGAGGAAATAACCTCCAGTGGCAAGAAGGCGATGCTGTACAGCTGCAACTGGAAGAGGATGTGTGTTTGGGCCAGAGTCACAGCCTGTTCCAACCCCAGTGATATGCAACCCCACAATGTCCTGTGTTTCTCTTGCCTCTGCACACTGAGTGATGTTTTTTAAAAATGTAGTTACAATTAACTTCAAAAAATTGGGAAAACTTATTTACAACACTAAAGAGGCATGATTTTACCTTGACTAAAAGGGAACTTCCATTACAGTTTTCACTGGCAGTTAAAATATGACCAATCTTCTGGAGGTTTTTATGTTTTGAATTCTGCCCTGCCTGTGTTGCCTGGGCAGCCACCTGTCCTTGTTATATCACTAATCTTAATCCTATTCCTTAGACCTGTTCTCTACCAAAGGTTAAATGTTGTGTCATTAAAGTTGGCAAGGTCTGAATCCTCTGAATTGTCAGGATCGCAGATAGGAATGTTTGGTCTCTTACTGTTTCTGCCTATTGCCTGGGGGTCCTCCAGTTACTACTGTGATATTATTATTACTACTGAAAATAAATATGACAAAAGTTAATATCAGCCTACCATATGTATTCAGCCCTATGCTGTGTGGGAGGGCTTTGTGCAGCTGATATCCCTTCAGGGAGCTTATATTAGATTGATGAGAGAACAGTGAATTACTTTTTGTCTCGTTCATAATACGCTGGTTATAGAAAATTCTGGCCAGGATGATCTAGTGTTTTCAGTGCTGCGAATGGACTCTGGGGTTTGTTAGGAGGGCGTTCTTGTCTATTCCACTGCAGGAGACCATAACTGCTTAAAGAAAAAAATATATATATAGCCTACCTTGCTCAGTTGCTCTGCTCGAGACCCTTTTGAACTCTTCCTATTGCTGAGAGAGGGTTAACCTCAGAGTTTCCCTTGTTTCTCTCTGCCAAAATGCTAAATCCATGCAGTTGCAATACCGTTGCTGCACTCGGAGATATTCAGGATTTCAAGTACATGWGGGCCAGATCTTCCGCTGATGCAGATTCACGTAGTACTGGTGGGAGATCAACTGGTGGGTGAATCAGTTGGGGGTTGATTTACACCTGCTAAGATTTTACAGGGTTATTTTTCCTTCTGAATGTTCCTTCACCTGCCTGGGTGAGACTCTTTGTTACTGCACAAGACAAATGTTCTTTCTTCCTTTCAACTCTTCAAATTTTTTGAAAAATTGGCCCCATACACTGTAAATCTGCTCATTCATGTTCCAGTCTGACCCCCATCTTTGAACTGGGGAAGGCCACACCCAATGAAATCTTTGGTTTCTCATAACAGAAACCTCATGCATCATCGGCTCAAGCTGCTCCTGGGTGATGTCTACAGATGATTTTGGAAAACCAGACTGGGTGTTATCTTCAATTGGTGTCCTAGTGTCTCAGGAGAGGCAGCAGCTGCTTCTGGAGAACAGCTCCTCAAGTGGAGACATTGAAGGTAGGCAGAATTACGATTGCCTCTGTGGAAAGGACTTCTGCTTTCCCCCAGCACCTGTAATAGCTCTGGGGTGGTGGCAGCAGGAATTGGTTGTGCATCAGTGACAATACTGCCATATGCTGGTTCTGGTATGTGACTCGTCTGTGCAGTGTCTGTGCCCAAGAGAATCAGTCACTGAGAGCCATATAACATACATGTTATATATGAGTACTACCTGGGTAGTGCATATACATACCACACATACAGCCAGACCCTTTATATACTTCTTTTGTATCTACTTTATCATAAGCTACTTTTGCCTGCAGAGACTGGATATTTCTTAAGAAACTCAGTCCTTTGCTAGAGAGGGCTGGCTCTTCATGTTTGCTGTCTGATTTGCAGTTGTTGCCTTTTGTTTTGCTGGATATGCCTTCACTCTGCTTTGTTTTGTTTTTCCTCTCCTAATTCCTTCCATCACTCATCACTTCTTATTTCCTTCATTTTTACTTTATCTGCTATTCTTTCTATTATTTTTACTTTTTGTGGATGTTCCTCTCCTTTCTTCTCATGATTTCTTTCCTCAACCCAATCCTATCTATTTTCCTCTTATAATCTCTCTTCCATCCACACTGTCTGTCTGTCTTTCTCTCCCTCTTTTTTTTTTTTTTTCCTCTCTCTCTCTCTCTCTTTCTCACAGGAGACATTTTCCTCCTGAATACCAGTAGGCTCCCAGACAGATGTGAGTTCAGCCTGCATAGCCCTGTCCTGCATGGGAGCTTGGACTCTTGCTTCCTGGAACTGGCCATATATTCACAGGATACTGTTCCTCTCCTCCAGAGGTTCACAGTTGAAATCAGACATGTGGAGACAAACAGAAATATAATAATTCCTCTGAGAGTCGGCCATGAGGAGGATACCGGGTAAGACAATCAATCTGCAGCTGTTTAATCTGAACTGCAGGGTAGGGTGGAGTCCCTTCAGGCCACTGTTTACACATATCTTCTCCCTTCTTGAAACTATTGCTTCTATTGCACCAGAAAAAGAAAGTAGGACTGTCAGAATCAAAATTTGCAGCTCCCTAACAGGATGTCTGTAGCAGATACAAGTTTTGTGTGTCCCCTTCGCAAAGAATATATTTGATTAAGAGTTCTTCCCTCAGATTAGACAGGGTCAGTGGTTGACCCTCTCACTGATGCTAGGATTATAGGTCTAAAATGCACTCAGCCTCGAGACTGCCTTGGCAAATGACTGATTGCTCTAAGTATTCAATGGATACTCTCAGAGTTACAAGGGTCCCATTTCTCATTTTGAGGTAGGGTTAATTTTACCTATTGTGAATTTCTTCCTCCTAATGTCTACAAAGTTCAGGAACATTCACATTTGGTTCATTTGCAGAGTTCGGGGGGGGGACAAACAGAGGCTAGAGGCAGGAAGAAAGGAAGACAAAAAAAAAATGCAGCAACCCTAGCAACCCTAGATCTATCCTGCATTTTTTTCTCTTTGGTCACCCCCATGTTTGACTTTCTCATTCCTGCGTGTAGCAGAAGGCAGTAAGGAGGGAAATGGGCAAAGGAAATGACTTACAACAGAAAAGAAGGAGAAAAATCCACATGGCACTTTTTTTTTTTTTTTTTGGGGGGACATTTTCTACATGCTTTTTCTTCCTTTGCAGCAATCTGCCTTGTAAGAACCTGCATCAGGCACACAACAGGGCTCTTTGTTTCCATCACCTGACTGACTCCCATGGAGAATTAAAGCAATAGATCCCAGTTCTTGTTTTCTTTGAATTCTTTGGCACTCCCCAGGCTGCCATGGGATTGTGCAGTCAAGACTCCTGGTCAGCCAAAGATAGCAGAGTTTGACTAAAACAACTTATTTATTTCCTTTTAGATCCCCCTCTCTCCTGCTTTTAGCTGTTGCTCACTTCCTTCCTGGCTACTCTTTCCCCCTTCTTCTTGCCAATTTCATAAGGAATCTTGACCCCTTTTCTGGGGTCAGTTTCTAACATCCTTTTCATACCTATAACCTTTCTGCTTTTAGCATTTGACCACCCTTTTCTGGCATAAGCAGCTAACGCCACAGCTCCATTCCCATGCGTTATCTTGTATGAAACCCGTCTGATGTACCTGTCTGCCCGGAACAGGTACCATCTCTATCACTGCAATGTCCCTAGAATGGATTGTAAATGTTGTTTAGCAGCTTATTTGAGCACTGTAAAAGAGTTCTACATGAAATTAAGATCATCGTCTCTCTTTGAACATGGTGGCATTTACATACATTTGAACAAATTTAGCTCCACTGGAAGTCATCATAGACATTGGTATTACTTTTCCTTGGTGAGCAAAATGAGGCACTGATAAGCCCAGAGACTTTAGTTTTAAGGACTTAAAGATGGAAGGTGACAAAACCTCCCCCCCAACACACACACACCTTTTACAGGGAAACTTTTCAAAATCTCTGCACAAGTCCAGGAAAATCTCCATGCAAGCAGAACAAAATTTACTTTTACATAGTGACTGAGCTGCTTCCTACTAGACAGATGATCGAAGATGAACATTCTCCCCTGATTAAGATTTTAACAATTCTAGTTGCCAAGAACAGAGACTATCCTGAAGTGTTCCAGCTTTCCAAAAGTGGCTTTGCAAATGGAGTGGGAGTTCTAAAAGCTTTTGTGTGTTAACCAAACAGTGCTGCACAATTAGGAGTGAAACAAGGAGGATAACGAGTAAATGAACTTGAGGTAGATGCCTGTGTGTAGTACATAGTTTACTCTCTGACGATCACTGTGAAGGAATTGTCTTGATGTCAGAATAGATATTTAGGTACAGAAAAAACTGTAATTTTTTCAGATTACCAGACACTCCAGAAAATTCTGCTTTATTCCCTTCTGCCATCCTAAAATCAAGCTATACTTCATCATAAAATCTAGCTGCACCAGACCACTTCAGTGAACTCTCTTATTTCTGATCCTAGAGATCTTCTCCTGCTCTTGTTTCATCCTTCATCAGGATACATCAATCATGCAGTTTCCAAAAGCTTAAATATGTGTCATGAGAGAAAGTTACTCTCCCATCCACATAACTGACAGCTAAGATTTATCATCAAATTTGTAGTGTTGAAGCTGCCACTCATTTTCTCATACATGCACTTTAGACACACATGAAGACAGGAACAGCTGAATCTCCAGGTACTGAGTCCTCCAGACAAGTAGGGCAAACACATACTATTTTATTGTTATTATATAGCCCCCAGCGTGAGTATTCTGAGTTACTACCATTAGAGAGAAAACTTCTGAGGGAGTGAGATGTTCGTAATTCTGTATATTTACAAAAAATACGTAAAATTATGTTTCCCATGATCTCAGAGGGATCAAACGTCAACAGCCTGTAGCTTTGCTTGAAAGTCCAAGCCCTTTTCATCTGGTGCTTGGCTCAGAAAGCTATCTTCATTTCTTCAGGATTTCAGTTATGATGCTTGCTCACCCTGTGTCTGTTGTCTTTCTGACTATTTTGCTTATCCCACCTTTTTCCCTCTTTACTACACAGAACCAAAAGCAATCACAGCTGAAAATTCTTCCAATTCCTGTGTGCTCTGGTTCTGAGTGGTTTCACGTGCATGTGTTTCTTGTTGGCCACAATTATTTCAGGAAGGAGTTTGTTTCTTACAACTGTAAATGCACACACTCCAAAGAAAATGAAAAAGCTCCTTTGGGACAGGGATAATTTTTGCCTCTTCAGTGGCAGAGGGGTGCTCAATAAGCTAGGTTTATTGTGTTCATTTTTCCTTCTGAAATGCAAGGCATTGGCTGTGATAGTCTCCACCAAAAAGCAACAATTTTGAGGCTAAGTTCATGGATAGATGATCAGTTAGCCAACTACACACACAAGGATTATTGCTTAATTTTTCCAGTCTTCCCTTTGAAGAGGGGCAGAAGTGCGTTAAAATGCCCTGCTAGCTTCCAAGAGACTTGTAGAAACTTACCATCTTTGAGACTTCCTCTCTACCGTCAAATCTGTTTGTTATTGTCCACAGGAGTTATTTAACTTCTGCTATGGATCATACATGAAAGCATTGCCATATAGCTGATCTGAACATACAGAAAAGATTAAAGTTGTTGGGAATTATTGAATCAGGTGTCCTAGTACATAAACCTTTGAAAAAGAGTGGTCTGGTAAGCGTCCTCAGAAAATGCTTAATACATACTAACAACAATGACCACAGCTACTTTTATTAAAAAATGTAACTAGAAAAATGAGAAGCTGTCTAGCTGTTGTATAAGACTAGCATTTTGAATGCTAATCTGGGAGTATGAATTACTGCTCCTCATGCTTCTGTCAAAATTGCACCCAAAAATGCACTGGCAGTAGTAGGAAAGATCTTTACTCTCTAGCTGGTTGGTGAGGGCAAGAGAGGAGGCATATGTTCTGCTCTTTGGTCTCTTTCTTAAGTCTAGAGGTTTGAACTGCATTCTTGTGAAGATATGGAGCAAACAACTTTTTATACATATAAAAAGTAATCTCTTCTAACTTGTGTGTTCACTAACTGAGCCTACAATCGTTTAACATACCTTTTTGCAATAACCTGTGTAGTGAGTTCACCTAACTCAGAAAGTTTTTCAATTTTCCTGTTCCATTTTATTGAACTTTTCACTGTAGTCTTTCTTCAAATTCATAATCACTTCCCTTTGTTAGAGATGGGAAGKCATTGCACAGAAATGATTGGTAAGGAGGAAGGAAGGCTTTTGTTCAGCAGAAGAGACTGAGAGGCTAATGCTGAAAATAAAAATCAAAAGTTAAAATCACAGGTTTGCATAGTGAGTCTTGAATTCTTTTGCATTGGGCATCAGGTTGCTTGCAACTCCTTTATATCCTTAAAAATTTCTCATAATGGTGTCAGACTCTGGCAGCCACATCATACATAAAGAGCAGTTTTAACATTTGAATTTGGAAGAGTAACATTATCTTGTTAATTGAGATCTGACTTGACATAAAATCAATAGTAAAGGTATTGCCAAGCCGTGCTTTTCTGAAAGCTTGCTACAATGATCCATCTTCTGCTAGATCGACAATGGGCTTCATTCCTGATTCCATTAAGAAAATCAAATTGGCTCTGACTAGCCTGTGTTTGGATACCGAGAACAAGCAAAGAGGATGCATTATTTACAAAATTAGAAAACTTGCTGCAGTTGGATCTTAGTTTGGAGGGTGTCTCTAAGAGGAAATACCTGACTGGTTATGAGAATCTGTACACCAAAGTATTGTATGTCATGCAAAGCTGCTTGTCATTTTTGTGGATTCTGGGTGCTTGCCAAATTTGGCTGTGGTAGTATGAATGGAGTCAAATTTCAATATTAGAGATTCTTCAGTGCAGTACTGCAATGTTTCAGTGGACTTAAGGGCTCTGACTCAAAAGAGCTAAAAAGCTGCCAGTTTGCCCATGTGGTCGTTTAAGATATTGGGCATACTCTTCTACTAGAAGCCACAGTTCTTCCAGCAGAGATGGTGTAATGGTAGTATGTCTTTTTCTCAGCTGTGACATTTCAGACATATATGGACTTAGACTGCCAGGAGTTTTCATTTATTTTGATACATGAGCTTTAAACTGAAACATCCAAAGTATCTGGCTTATAAACCATGTAGGATTAAGGTGAAGCAGCTAAACAGGTCATTGTTTGCAGCTGTGGGRCAGTAATCACTTTAGTCACTACCATAAAATCTAACAGAGGCTGTGAATTAGAGGCTGAGTGCTGAAGGTTCCTGCCCTTGGGGATATGATAACATTGGTGATGCAGTGGTGTCTCAGCTAGGGGATAGACTGTAGCTTGGTGGAGGCAGTAGAACTATGTCTCAGTGCTTGAAAGCTCTAGCATGCTTAATAGATAAACTCAAAAGATTTAAAAGCTGTCCGTATCCTCAGTGTCTCATTGAACCGGTTTGATTAAAACTTGTTGTTTTTTGTGGCTGACAGGATGCAAAGCTGAGTAAGATAGTGGAAGTTGGGGGCTATGGGTCAGTGCTGAATGCTGTTGGATGCTGTGCCACAGCAGGGCAGAAAGTGTATATTTATAAATGTCCCAGTGCTGGAGATTTCCTGAAGCTGCACTGATGTACAAAATGGAAGTAAAGCAATGATTCTACTTTGCATTCTACGAACAGTTGTGGCTCAGTGCTGGAGACTTCTGAAGCTGAATTAAATTATACTGAAATTTTGAATATGATATGATGGAACAGGAAGCATGAGAAATAGGGTAATTTTTATAAGAGATGGCTCAACTTCAGCTGAGTCTATGATATCTGTGGGGTTTTGTGCATGCGTACAAGACTGAAAGTGGAAGATGGGAAGAGGCCGTGGGAACGGATAGTAACAAATTCTCACCAGAAAAGAGAATACGGTTGATTTGTGGCAAGAAGAAAGAATTAGGTGGATAATTGATGGCAAGCAAAAGTGGGAAAGGTGATAAACAATCCAAGTTACCTTTGCTTTTTTTTGCAGATTGCAGATTAGGTGGTCTGTGGTTCCGTCATGTTCAGTAGACATACATTTGTCCTCYGGCAGTTGCCTTCTAATCTGTTTGTGGTGTTGGAAAAGAAAATATGGTTATTGCATGGCAGCTGAAGGCATTTCCCGAATGAAAAAGTACTACTAGGAGCAGAGCCATAGCAACACATCTTGACACAGTGGGCTGACCTCCTGCCAGCAGCTATTGTCTCCTTTTCACTCCACTGGCATTGGCTTAGAGTCACTTGTCCAGGGTGTCAGCAGCAACATCAGCAATGTATGGGATTCAGACAAATTTATATGTCTGGTATCCTTTTCAGAAGAGAGCTCAGAGCAAGGATTCCTCTGYTCCTATCCTTCCTACAAACCCCCCACCCGATACAAGATAATGACATAAACATTCAACTGTCTCTTATTGCCTTATTAACATGAGATGGAAGGACAGTTTTTTAAAAAATGTAGTGTTAATGATCCTTTTTTTTTTTTTTTAATGATACATGGATACCCTGACTCGTATCAGACCAATTTGAGTGAGGTGCTTTGAGAATTCCTATTTGGTATTTCTCTATAGCTTTTGATGCCTAATTGTCTTTAAAATTAGAGTTGCATCGGGTCATCTCTCTTTCTCTGAGCTGCCACAGGCATTTCACAGTTTAAAAACCTCTGCTCTTTAGGGGTTATGGCATTTGTCCTATGGGGAAATGCAAATTCCCAGAGCAATTTGTGTTTTCTGGAACATCGTTTTTCTTATTCCCCTTCCTTTCTGGGTGCATATTTCCTTTTCAAACTAAGAGATTAGACTGAGAATACACAGAAAAGGGTCCCTGGAGTTCATGCAGCCAAGAAACCTTTGTGGCCAGATGTTTACTGGCTGCTTCTTCCAGAACATAAAACATCATGTTTGCTTGAGGAGATCGAGGTTTGTGCTGCGTATATGTGCTTACCTKTGTAAGGCACATATTGGGGATGAGGAGGTTGTCCAAAACTAGTAATAATTTCAGCATCTTTTTGACTTGAGAATCCTTGGGAAAGAYTGGATGTTTTCATCATCAAGAGCAGAAATAGGATCGGCAGCAGAGAAAACTCGGTATAAACTTTGTCAGGCTGAACACCACTTGTTTTCTGTGAACAACTGTTTGTTATGCTGGAGTTTACGTTCATCAGCCTGTTCCCATATGAATGTTATCACTTCCATTTGATATAGTGCAGAGTCTTTAGTCCTGGGACTCCTTGGACTCCAGTGTACTCTGCCCATGTCTGATAGCTCTTTGTTGCCTTCCAGGAAATGGAAATTACTGATGGCCCAGATTGGGCAAATAGAAAGACCTTTTAAAATCACCTTGCTGTATTCAAACTGCGGAGCACGAGAGGCTGGACTGCTGGCAGTGGGCTCCTTGCAGCTCAGGAATTGCTTTCRTGGTATGTTCCAGTATAGTCAGGTTTGGAATAACCAAATGCAGTCAAAAAAAGAGCATCTTCTTCACCAAAATTGATGACTGTGGTCTGGGAGTAGGCTGGATGGGAGATAAATAATAGCTGAATTATTCCCAGGGTTTCTTGCAATGTTTTACATATCAAGCGCCATATATGCTTGTGTTTTATTTATGCAAACACATGCACGTGTGCTCTGAAGCAGAGTTGAAGTTCAGAATTATAAAACTGATATCAGTAATCCACTCTGCTTTTTGGATTTGCTTTGTGTAATTTTTAGAGTGCATCCAGCAGCAGGGATGGACAAAAGTATTTGTCTAGATTATTTTAATATTTTTCTTTCTTAAGTAATAACAAAATGCTTTACAGTGTCACCAAAGCGTTTTCTATACTGTGGTTCCATGGTCCAGATCTATAAGGAAAAGAAATGTTGATCTGTACTCTATGGGATCTGCTTGTTACTGCCAGGCTGAGAACTTCTGTATAAAATGAGAGTAATTAGAATGTAATTATTTTCACTAAAGTGTTGAGTGTTCAGCTTGGAAGTGCTCAATTTTACCTGGCATTTACAGCCCAGTTGCTGATGTCATGCAATGGTCCTCATTACCTGTGCAGAACCTCTGCTGATGTCATTTAGACTTCTTGGAAGCCTGTTGGCACAGGCAGCCTGCAAGTTAAAGACATAATCATCTTCACTTCCTGGTTTTCATGCATTAATATAATGCTGTTGCTTCTGTTTTACAGACAGTTTAGAAAAGCTTTGAATGTAAATATATCCAAGAGAATACTGGTTTCACAGAGCTGTTTTATAATGTATCATTTTTGCTTGTATTAGAGATTTAATTTTTTTTGTAGTCATTAATATTTTTAGTCAATAGTATATTTTTAATGCAATGTTTTTGACAGTTACAGAGTTTTTGAGGGCTTGTATACAGCTTGAAATGCTATACTAACTGCTCCCAAACTGTCCCTAAATAAGCTGATAAAGGTACGCAGCACAACACAGTGCCATGGAGAAATACTATCCCAGACCACATACCTTGATTTCTGCAGATATATCCTTTTCTTTCTGTGGTTACCTAATTTGTGCATTTTTTTTTCAGAGCAGTCCCAGTGGAACTTCTGTGCAGAGCTCTGTTAATGGGGCTCAGGTCTAGAAGTCCTAGGCATGTTCTGTCTACATGCACAGATCCACAATGCAGGCTAGGTACATTAGGAGTGATGATTTCAGGAAATATCAGACTTATAAATTGTGTACAAATCAGTTGCTGAGTACCTGTGCAGTAAAGTCAAATGTCCTAGAATACAGCTGACTAGACTAATAAGGGTGCATGAATGAAATTCCTGCACAGTAAGCCAACCTGCAGGGGAAGTAGCACACTTAATGGTCTCGATTCCATGGAGCCAGGATAGAAATATGCCAGCAGCATAGGAATTAGTTATCCCCTGACATAAGGTGAGAATAGTTTATTCCCAAGAATACTTTCTGAGGTCATACATGTGAAGGCTGAAGACTCATCCCATCCAAAACCCTGCTTTAGACATTCTGCTACCTCACCTCTGGGCTTTTTTCTGTTTTCTTTTTTTCCTTTAGATAAAGAAAACCAAGATCTTTCTATATATGAAAAAGGCTCCACCTTCCCCTGCCTTCTTGGAGGCTGTGTCAGCCACTTACAAATCTGTGAATTCATCAGTGATTGCCCTGCCAAAGAAAGGGGAGGGGTGAGGTGTGGTGAGTATGTGGCATGCCACTTCATGGGAATTTTCAACCTATCAGGAGAATTAATATAGAATGAAAAATAAGTTAAATTGATTCCATCTGTAGATGAATTCATTTTTTTGCCCTCTGAATTAATTTAGCCTGTGTATGTAAATTGAGTGTCAAGATTCTCTTTGAAAATTCACCCTCTATAGGATAATACGG
>NW_028185062.1:2648213-2682428 GCF_003343005.1 Rhea americana | reverse complement strand
TTATGTTGCAGAGCTCAATGATCTGTCTTTCGTATTTACTGCTTTTTCAGAGAAAGGCAAAACCTTATTTATACATCTGCAGCTGGCTGAGGAATTCCTTCTGAACCTGCCTGCAGGTGAAGGCACTGATCATCATTCTAGTGCCACCTCCAACATGATCAGTCATAAATCTGTCCTTCCAGGATCCCAATTCTGAGCTCSTGTTGCATATCATGATGGAAAAATCTCCTGATTAAGCAGAAGTGGTAGTAAGAAGCATCTTTTAGCTTTGTTGCAAGTACAGTGGCAGAGATCTAAAATAGTTTCTCAATAGTCAACCTTTTACCTGGACATAGAAACCCTTGTGATATCTGCAGTTTCACATACAGCAGTGGCCTTTAAAAATGTATGACAGTGATTTACCACTCCTGAGACCGTGGGAGGTGTTCTTCAGTATCTACAGCAGGAAAGAGCTGCAAGGTCTGTAATATTTCCAGATGCAAATATTTGATTGTGACTCCATGGATATAAATAAATGAGTCGTGATAATATTTTGTCATTGAAAGACTGCGTGCTGGAAGTTGTGTAACTTAGGGAACCACAATGAGTTTTGAGCTTTGCTGGTGTTTGTTTTCTTCCATAATCAGATTTCTTCTATTTCCTTGGTTTTTCATGTTGTCCCTTGCAGACAGTCTTCCAGAGGGCTCRCATTGTTCTTTTGAAGAAGGTCCTTGTGGCTGGACACTGAGTGGCACTGCAGCATCCACCTGGTMTATTAGGGGCTTTACCAAAATGATGCAAGAAGCCCCATTTATAGGGTCTACCTTGCAAGCCACTGGAGGTAAGTTTCTCATAGTTCTCRCGCACTGTGTCTGCATATATATATATTATATATAATAGCCTCAAACCTAACATTCTAAACTGATTTAAAGTTCTTGGCATCTCCATTGTCAAATCAACTTTAGTTAGTGTCAGTGTTATCTAGAACAATTTTTAGACGTAGAGGAAGTTAACTTTTGATTATGAGTTAAAGGCTCCCATATAGCAAGTTTGGCAGCGAAGTTAACACAAAATTGAAGGAGACTAGGATATGTCTTCACTTTTTAAAAGAAYTATATTAAAAATTCTCTTGTCTCTRTCCCTCCCTCTTCCTCTTAAGAGCTATGCAACTGTAGAGTGCTTCAGCAGCAGCGTGACAGCTGCTGCATCACAAAGTAGAAATTGTCCAGCAGAACCAAGCAGTTTGCAGAAGCATGTATCTTTTGGAGACCTCTGCCAGATTCTACCAGTTGGTTCAAAGGTTAGGAAGAGCATGACACAAGTATATCCTGAGACCAAGTGTTCACGTACATTTTGTGCCATAGGAAACTGCAATAAAGAATCAGATTCAATTCCCATAATACTAGTTTGGTAAATAAGAACAAGGGAAGCTAAACCYTTTGATGTACAGGCTTAAAGTCAGAAATGTTGAGCACAAATGGTCTTGGCTTACAGTTTCCTGTTGAAATGAAGGGTGTCCATACGCAAGTGTCCTTTCTGTGTCTTGAGAGCTTCTATAAACTGTTCCTGGGAACAAAGACTACAGATAAGCTCTTCCAGCCCACAATTTGTCTGACTGCTATATTTTATAAGGTTGTGGTGCAAGAATTACGGTTGAAGAGAGAGTTCACTGTAGATTGCTGTGATTGCCTGTATTTGGATGTGATGTCTGAGGTTTGTTCACTTGTGTTTTAGGAAACGTTTGGGAGGTTGGTTTTTGCGCTGCTAAAATCCACCTTCCTTTAATATTTATTATATCCAAGTTAACTATCTCAATGGTAGATAAGCTGTCAAGTCTTAAAGTGAGTTTCYACCATGTCTTCCTACTTGCATTGTGTTTCAGTACAAGAATGTTGGATTATTTCAAGAAAGTATAGAAAAGGGAAACATGAAACAGATTCCTTTAAGAAATTTCTCCTGTGATCAGGTGTTCCTGAATCAATGTGTTCAGCAAGTGAACATCTAGCAACAGGCATTTCTTCTTGGCAGAATGAGCATGAATCTTGTCTTTTCTGATTCACTTTTTTTTGCTCACAGGACACTTCCTCTACCTGCGAGCAGACAGCAGTCAGACTAGTGGTATGGCCAAGGCTTACAGTACCAGTTTGCCAGCCAGTATTGCCACTGAAGACTACCAGGTAAATCACTCTGCTCTAAGCATCTCAGTGGAGCTGTTCCTCAGGCTGTGGGCACTCTCTGCATAGTATGCCCTTTAATCCTGTGATACATGCTGTACAAAACAGTGGAAAGGTGAAGAGCTGACTATACTGCATAGCTAGTTGAGTGTTGAACTCCAGAAAGTAAACATGAGATGCTACCGTAGTAGGAGAAAGGAGGAATCTCAAGCCTACTCACAGATGAGGATAAATTCCCCAGCCTAGCAGTACTGACCATTCCTCTGAAGGGTACCCAGCACCTGGACTATATGGGGAGACCCTGGTTTGTCAGAAAGGGAGTTCGTCACCTAGGTTTTTCATCCATTCGGTATACCTGCTTCTGAGACTGTTGTTCCTAAATTCTGCTGTAGTTTAGTGACAGTTAACAAACTTGATCTTCACTGAGAACAGGAGCATGAAGTTAATGGAGCATGGGACTTCCTGGGAATAGGTGAATGTCAACTTTTGCTCATGTTCTTCTGAAATTTCGAGTGGTGAAGGCAGCTCGGAATAGTACGGTTAAGTATCCAGCCTTCAGCCCAGATCTATGTAAAGAATAATGAGACATCTGTGATGCTGGAGTTAAATATATATATATATATATATATATATATATATATATATATATATATATAATATATATATATATAAAAAAAATATTGCACTCAACACCTAGGAAAATTAGTGCCCTTGGAGTACTTTCATACCCTATAGAGTGCCTGGGTAGTCACTGAGCCATATCAGTGTAACACACTGATCTRGGTGGTTGCAGTGGGAAACCTTGAGAGATTAGAGCTGTGGTTCAAACCCTTTCCCATGAATCTTGAAGTGAGGTCACTCATCTTAGTGAGGTCACTGAGGAGGAATCTGTTTGGTACTGTTTTTCTAAAATGTGTGACTAACAGAAGCATTTAGTGATACAGAGGTTCTTGGGTAAAGCCTGCTTTACTGCCCGTTGCTCCTGAAGGACATAAAAAGGAAACTGATGCTCACTCATCCAGATGGCATCTGCCACAATGGGTGCAATCATTAGTGCCTGGAAATCAGCATGAATGTCAATTCAGGTCCCCACCAAGAAAATTTTATACTAGGAACAGTATTGAGCCATGTGCAAACACTGGGGGAACTAGTGGCATATATGCTTAAACAGACTGACCTAGCATCAAAGGTTTGGTATCTCAAATCCCCAAGGAGGGAAGAAGTCCAGGGTGCCACCTCCTGTTTTCAGAAGATATCCTCCTTTTTCTGTCCTTCTTCTATTACAGGTCCAATTCTCAGTGCATGTTTTTGGCAGCTACAATGGTTCCATCTCCTTCTCTCTCAGAGAAGAGACAAAGGGATCCCCAACTACCTTGCAGATGTGGGAAAGAGCAGGAAGCTGGAGTGACCACTGGTTTCTCATCACTCTACCAATGCCAGTGCTCCAGAACCGGTGAGACCCCCACTGGCAGTATCCAGGGGTTTTCCTGGAGGTCTACTAGACTGTTAGTGTCTTTATTGTGAACTGTTGCTTTCATTCTTGCCTTCTTCAAGCACTATTTCTAATGAAAAATCTAYAAGAGTACAGCAATTCAGCTTGCTGAGGAAGCCATGTTTCACATGTGCACATCTTTGTGCACATACCCAGCTTAGGTCAGCACAAGACCACAGTTTGTGTCTACACTTGCAGGCTCAGTGTTTTTAGGTACTYAGGTGCTGGGAATAATAAGTGTCTACTCTAGAAAGTGGGAGAAAACCAGAATACTCACAATGGCAAAGTGCTCCCAGTAAGGACACAGCAATACTAGCAAAGCTGCACTTTTTAGTCCTATAGTAAAAACAACTATGTAAACCAAATGACTGTGGTAAAACCACAGTTTAGCCAATACATCTGTCTGTGCTACAGGCTATGTCAATGCAGCCYGTGCAATTGGACATTCACATCCAAAAGGCAGTAAAATTCAGAGAGAGAGAATGTTGTTCCACTCTAGCTAGTTTAATTTYGTGATTACCTTCAGCGTAAGCATTATCAAATATTCACCATACACACCTTTGCCATGAATTATTCCTTCAAGATAGGGAAAGTCTGCATGCTGGCAGTACGTGTGATATTTTTGTCTGACACTTTGTCTAGAATCCTTTGGATTATCAGCTGTTTAGTTGTGAGTACATAAAGTGAGGTTGTCTAGAGTAGCTCTTTTTGCCGGGCACTCCCACCTGGGCCCAACTGTTTAGGATCCCAGAACAGAGTCCTAGGGGCTCTGTAGAGATACCTAAGATTTTTTGCCTTTCTGAAAAATGGTCCAAAAATGGTCCCTTAAAGACTCTGATTTCTGTCTCAGCCCTTGCATTTGAAGGGAAGTGGATCTTTTGTGGCAGTACAGGATGGATGACAATAAGCTTTAAAGATATCATCCAGCATTTCATGCAAAAAATAAGATATTCAGATAATATCATGTTTGAAAGACATGAGCACCCAGAGAAAATGGAAGAAGTAGGCAATTCCTGTAGGTATGTATTAGGACAGTCTGTTGCAAATAGTTTTATCTTGCTTCTCTTCACGTAACCTTTTTGTATGTCACTTTCGAACAAATTTAAAAAGTGGATAATTTATCACGTGGCATGACAGTGACAGTCACTGTGGGTAAGGCTGGATGGAGTTGTTTCATTTAGCAAGCAAATGTCTGCTGTTTGAACTGGCAGAGTAACTGATAGCAGTAATAACTTGTCATCTGCTGCCCTGGCCATGACAGAAGCTGAAGCAGCACACACTGTGGTGTTGCAGCTATTTGCCTAGAGCAGGGAAACCCTGGTCTTCTTTCTGCCAGGGCTTCTGGGATATGTTCCAGACTTTTGTCTTGTTTCTTCTGTGCTCTCCTTCTCTTCCATTATCTCACCTACTTCTGTAGTACCCTGTGCTTTCTTTCCTTATTTTCATACACTTGGTCTCTCTTCTTTCTCCTCCAGGCTCCCATTTGTGATCCCATTTTGTGTGTTACACKATTCCAGTCCCAATCTCACTTTCTGAACTCCACTGCTTCTTGTTTTAATCTCTCTTCCAGCAGGTAGTTTGTCTCTGTGTGGCTTTTTATACAGTCTGTCTCCCTTCCTTGCACTTCCATTCCTWACTTCTCCTAATCATCTCTTGTGCTCTCTTTTGTTTAGGTGATCCCAGATCTTCAGGCCAGGTTTATTCCCAGCTTACCTACTACAGTTGACTACTTGTTCCTCTCAGTAGATCTCAGGCCTTAAACCTTTGTGCACCAAATCTAAGCTCTCCTGCTGTAATATTCCTAGGGGAGCTTCTCCACCTCTCCAAGATGCCAGCTGGTTTGTTCTGGATTCAGTTCGGGCAACTTCTTCCTCCTGTTTGACTGAGGTTCAGCAAGAGGAAGAAGGGCTGAGGAATAAAAGATATATTCATGACTTCAGAAGGGCACTTCGTCTGCTCTGACCTCAGGTAGCTGGAGCAGGACCTGACATAATTCTGAACTGTACTGCCAARGAAAGTACTGTTTAGCTCCAGGCTTGAGGATATCCAGGACAGAGGAGACTTTTTAGGATTTTAAAAATTCTTCCAAGCATGTGTRAATGTCAGGAATTTAAAATTTTCAATTATATTTTATTAGATTTTGAACATGGAAATGACAAAAAGCTTGTCCCTGCTTTAAAATCATCTTCCTCACAAATTTCAGATYCTAATTCCAGTTCCTGGCAGCACAGCATTTTACAGCATGGTCAAAATGATGAATCTCTGCATTGCCGCATTCTCATCACTGGCAAAACATTTGCTTGCTATACAAATTCTACTCAAATTACCCAAAATAGGAAAGTTCAGCCTAAACTGGTTCAAATCTGGCAAAGTTGCAGGCAACTGTAAACAGAAACTTGTGAACATTATTGTACAAACTTAATACAGGTTGGTGTTGATCTCTGAATGACCTTTCTGTGTAYATATACATGTTCTGCCAGCTTTCTTCTGTAATGCAGGCTCCAGCAATGCTCTCCTGTATTCTGACTCTTCAGGAAACTACCGTCCTTCTCTTGTTGTCCCCGAGAAAGGATGAAAGGGTGGTTTTTTTCTTCTTTTTCCCCCTGTTTCTTGAAGGGATGATAGTCAGTAGCAAAATGGTTGGGAGGAGGCAGATAAGGGGAAGGAGAAGATGAGAACTGCAACCCACATAGTTGGTGTAGCAGGACATTTATGTGTTAGTGAGGCCAGAAGGAGAGAAGCCTTGGCAGGTGGAAGGAGGAAGTCATGTAGGGGATAAAAATAGTTTTTAGAAGAGCTTCCTGTAGTGTATATTTCTCTTAAGTGATCGGAGATGGAAGGCAAATTACGTATTTTGCTGATCACCCTCCCAGCTGGACATCTAGCTACTTGGAAAACTGCTTCTGATAGTCAAGTGGCAAATTCACTCAGTTCACATACACATGGAAAATAGTCTATCAGAAGAAAATCTGGAGAAGGTCATTCCCCAAGCTCCCACTTGTACACGGCTTGAGTAGAAATCTACCTTGTAGTGCAGTGCTATGGCCTGCCTCCCACTCTAGTTCTATGGACCAAGCACAATAGCTTGATCTGACCAAGGAAGCACTGACGTGTGGGTACCTAATTAAGAGGTAGACTGTGGTGCTGTTATTAGTTGTGTGGATCCTAGAAGTGTCCTAATCCTGACCACCCACTGCTATGATTTCATCTTCCATCTCATGGCCAGAGGAAGTGCTGTTTTGTGTCAGTGGAGTTATATACAAGGCCTGAAAATGCAGAAGTATCGCTAAATCTACTAATAAGGTAGCAGGTTTCTGTAGGAAGGGGCTCCAATGGCAGAGTCCTCTAGTAGTCCCATAGCTAAAAGAGAAGGGTGATCCAGGAGAGTCTGGATTTGCATTTGCTACAATAATATTGTTACTCCCAGAAAGCCCAAATTCTGTAGGTGTGAAGTTTTACATTTAAGCATAAGGAACCATTCCTGAGTTGGGATAAAAGCAGCTTATCCCCAAGGATTTTAAAGCAGTTTTGCCCTGTTACATCAGCTGTGGATATGGATCAGCGTTTGGCTGGTGGGTGGAATATACATATATACTTTATTGTCACTGATTTGGGACAAGCATGTTCCTAGGCTGAATGAGTAATATGTTAGGCAAGTCAGKGCTTGATCTCCCATAAATCATGACTGACTTTCACCAGCGACAGCAGTACAGGTCCTCTCCATATGCTTTTAATAAGGTCTAAATCAGACATCTGTTTATTTCTGAAGTTAAATCAAGAACAATTCAGTCTCATCCATTAAAAAGAGACCCTTAGGCACATTTTCTTCTCTCCTTGTGAATTCAGAATGTGGCAATGCACATGAGATGTGATGGACCCCCTAAATAAGTTGGTAACAGCTGGTCGTACTGGAAACAGATGAGACAGCCCAGAAAGCAAACATTTCAGAGAGCTATGGCTAAAATTTAAAATGGGGTGACCTTCAGCTAAAATAAATTTATGCTAACCTGTTGTTACACTTATTTACATTGGCTGAGAATGAGGTCCAAGATGCTTATCTATTAGGATGTAGCTGTTATGTTCAGTTTTTATTTTGGCCATCTTCTTGGGGATAGAAAGGAGAAGATTCTTTTTCTCTGTTTTTGCACATGTAATTCCCTTATTACTGTTAGTGGTTGAACAAGGACAATTGTCTGTGTATGAATATTTGTGAAGGAAGGCAGCTTGTATTTCTACATGTGTGTGCACGTGGCAGGGGAAGCAGGGCTTTTATTCTTCCCCATGAAAAGCGATATTGTATGAATGTTGGTTGGTCCTTACTAACTGATGACATGTGGATAAGAGATTTCTAGCAAGTCCTTTTGGCTCAGCTTGGATTGTCTGGAGAAAATGTTCTAAGTAGTGATTATCATGACTGGACAATGAAGGGACATTTCATTTGAAGGGTTTCTCCCCACTGCCCCTTTGTATGTCTTCTCTAAAACTTCTGTCTTATCTGCAAAGGTTTCACCTGCAACTGCTGGCAACCTGGGGCTGGAATTCCCAAGCTGACATTGCTGTTGACAATATTACATTTGGACTGGACTGCTTCACTGACGGTGAGCCACAAGTTGATTACCCCATCCAAATTCTTTAAGGGATTCTGCAACATCCCACAGGTTCAGGACACACACATGCTGTTCCCTCCATAGAACATTCTTGAATCATTTGCATTAGCTTTCACAGCACAACGGCATTTTATCTCAGACCTGCTGAWGATCGCAAATGGAAGCAGTTTTGCAGTGTGTCAGATTCTCCTAGCAGTCTTTCTTTTCCCTAATCTGAGATAYTCTACATAACATAGTTGAGAACTGCCTGTGTGTCTTGGCAAGAAACACCAGACTTATTCCTAAGCTCCTAAGTGGAAAGCTTGCATCACACTGTTCTTTAGCAGTCTCCTCCAACCAATGTACCCTGGCAATCGATAGCTGAAGGGAATTTGTTGAAACCTAAGTGGAAAGTCACCATATTTTAGAGGAAAAAGGGAGTAAGATGGAAGTATAAAGTTTCTTACAGAAAAGTTTAGATTATTGCCACAAGTTTAATTTAGYCTTCAAGGAGGTGCATCAAATGTCACTGCCTTGTGTATAACAGATATATGCTGTCCTTTGCTTCGTTACTGCAAATGTGATGAATCACAATGTATGTCACTGAAAATGCAGCCAGTGCTACCCTCCAAAGCATTTTAGCAAAGGAGATGAATTTACATAGAAGACAAGTGGAAGGAGGTTGGATATCTGTACCAGTTGGGGATGTTAGAAACCGACTTCTTTTTGTCCCTGGAGAAAAGCTCCATATGCTATATTGTAAAGCAATTGGAGAATATGCAGACTTTGAATTATGACTTCTGTTACAGACAAAATGCACATCAGTAGTTCTGCACTAGCCTTTATGTGTCACCACATCTAGTACATCAGCATTTGGGGTACTAACATGTCCCTGCAGAGACTAGCTGCAGCCTTATGTAACATATGGGAAGGTTTATGTCAGAACTGACACATGTTAAAAGTTATACAAAAACAAAACACCTTTTCRCTTCCACCTCTGTGTGATTTGGTCTCTTGTTCTCTGACCCTTTGTTGTGTGGGCACTGAAGCTGCTATTCCCTGAAATGCTGAGCACTCAGTTTCCTTGAGGGTAAGGTCATTTGTTCACTTTAGCTCCTTAAACACACATGGCTCCCAAACACTTTAGACCTTGACACTAACACTTCGTTTTCAAATCTGTTGAGGAAAGTAAAGGGAGAGATTCCAGATGATCTTTTGCCTAGCTGCCCTCCTCCCCACTGCTGCAGTTTACAGCCCTCCTGAGAGAAGGAAAAAAAAAAAAAAAAAGCTTATATAATTATACTTTTCTGCCAAGGGTGTTGCTTTTGTTCTAGTGCACCAGTTTGGATGGCTTGAGCTAAGGCACTGAGATCTACACTAAAATGACAAGTGCACCCACAGGCATTTTGTTGGCTATGGTGTAGAGATGTATGTTTTGGCAAACAGATGGGGCAGAAATGCTGCTGAAGCAATGTTTATCAGAGCTTGTCTGCTCAAGCTCCCAAGTTACTTCTCATTTTTGATTAGTATAAACTGGTACAGACTTACAGGAGCAGCAGCCACTTACACTATCCAAAGGTGTGACCCAGAGATATGTGACTCATGCAGGAGAAAGACAGCATAAAGGAAACATATGTCTCAAAAGCCTTACACTTGCCACTATTCCTTGAATCCTCTTTGTGAATTGACATTTTCTCACCTCTGAAAGCGACCTCCTTGCATTTGTCTTCTCATCAGTTTAATTCAGTTATGTTGCGGAGAAGCCCAGCAGCTCTGTTGTGTTTTCAGTAATGAAATTATCTCTCTCTGGCAAGGAGAGGCTTCAGATGTCACTGGTGGAGCCAATTAAGATCAAAGCAGTGATTTCTATGCATGAGGGCAACAGGAAGGACATATGGCAGGAAGGAAGAATTTGCTGTTTGATAGGACGTATGTATTAATTTATCCATTTATTTCAATCCTGGAGTTTAATTGCTCTATAAAATCCAGTGCAGACTTTAAATGTATTGCTTGTATGTATGCAAGCCAGGAAAGAAGGTGAGGTCTTCCATACCCATTGACATAAGCGAAAGATTCAGTAAAATTTAGGCAAAAAAAAGTAGGTAGCTCAAGGGACATCAATAAGGACAAAAAATAAACAGCCTGTCCCTTGAATGGGGGCAGAAACAGATTTTTTTCCTGAGAAGAAGGCAAGGTGAAACCATCTTCTGGTTAATACAAGCTCCTTCTGTAAGACAGTGTCACAGACCAGAAGATGTGGGCCTGATTCATTGTGAGAACTCTCATTGTGAGAACTCTCAGAGGACAGGCAGAAAGRTATTTTAAGCTTTTAGGTAACTAGTGCTTGTATAGGAAGAGGTCTGGATTTTGAGTGTCTAAATACCTTTGAAAATGTGACCTAACTTGGCTAATAGACTGCATCTGCATGACTGTTGCCCTCCTCAGTGCAACAGTCCTTACCCTCAGAACTCCTCAGTAAGGTCCTTCTTAGTCTTTACCTTAGGTAGTCCTGTTTTTGACTTTGGATTAAAACAAAGTCTGGCCCTGTGGACCTGCAGGTCTCATTGCTAGATGTAAATGGCAGATGGTGGTTCAAATTACTCAAATGAGGCAGCACTGGGTAATTTAGCAGAGGTGTTGACT
Source organism: Rhea americana (assembly GCF_003343005.1). Lineage (NCBI taxonomy): Eukaryota > Metazoa > Chordata > Aves > Rheiformes > Rheidae > Rhea > Rhea americana. The sequence goes on along the minus strand of NW_028185062.1, from coordinate 2,671,554 downwards.
GGAAATGCAATAGATCAGCCAAAGGGTTGAGGACAGGAGAAGCTGGCATAGCTTCTTCATTCCCCCTCCTACTCCTGGATGAGCTGGAGAGGCTTGCAGGGGACCAGTAAGGCAGGATCTGTGAAATGATTGTGTACCCTTTCAGAATGCTTTAAGGCACCTTACTCTGGTTCCCAGAACCACTACATTTTTTTCATTACCATCTCAGAGACATAGAAGCAGGAGCTACTTACTTTAGCTCTATTCCTGCAGGAGTTACCCATCTTTCTCCTTTACTCTTCCCTCTGTCTTTCTCCAGTGTGGAAATTAACAGCATAAGCTGAGTCCTGGAGAAAAGGAGTCTCTTGCTCTTCAGATTTTTCTCATATAAGTTCACCTTAATAGGAAGAGGTCTTGTTCCCTCCTGTTCACTTAACAGTCAGCATCTTGGCTGTTAGAGGAACAAGTGGAAGCAAAAATAGACCTGAGCACCAGGCCCTGGGTCCCACAGATACAYTATGTTAGTAGAAAATGGCATCTTACAAATTCATATGTCTGGCAATGCATGAAATATCAGCCTTCTAAGAGTTAACAGCTCATGTGGACAGACTGACATTCAGCCAGTCACACAGCTTGTCTGCTGAGTGTGAAGGAGACAGAAGCTTTCCAGTGTGAAAGGGTTTGAGACTGTTTGGAGAAGGAGGAAGGATTGTTTGGAAATGAAGCATTTCCTTAGGATATACTCAGTTGGGAAGCTGCAAAAAAAAAAATCCATGCAGATACACAGATCAAGTCTGTATTTCAGGGACTGAATTACATTCCTTCATTCTGGCAAAAGTAACTAGGCTTCTTGTACATCTCTAAGCATCCGAAACTGTTGTGACCTTTGGGATTCATAATTCAAAGAATGCCTTGGGAGACCAAGCATCTTTTCTGGCTATGTGTTGTCTTTTTAGTTTGGTTTTCCTTCTTGTCTTTGATCCAGATCTTTTGTTTTGGGTTAATTTCATTTTTTGCTGGCTTGACAGATCCATCCATTGAAGTTCTCTATCTCTGTATGAACAGAGTGTGTCAGTACAAAGCTCCCTTTTACTTCCATCTGCCAATGTGGTTTCTGTCAGACCTGGGGGGAATATTCTCAAGAGTAAGAGCTCAGCAAGGTCACCATGCTCAATTACTTATTTGGCCTCTCTGACACAGCTAACAAGGGTGTTAATTATCACTATTTAGAGCAGTGGCTTTGTGGCAGAGATAATTGCACAGCTGGAAATGAGTGAGTGTCTTTTGAGCAGAGTATCAAACAGCTGTTAGATTCTCACAACTGGAACAAATTGAAATATTTGTAATGTTTTTCAACTTATGAAAAATGTTCACTATTAAATCAACCAAGGGCTCATAAATTTAACTATTGAAAAGGCAGCTTTAGTTATATCTGGTATTCTTAATGCATTCTGTGCTTTAGATCAACAACTACTTTGAAGTTCCTCCTCTCTGAAAAGGGCCAGTTTTAAAGGCCTGTTTCAGTGGTCAGTAAATGTAGCTTTTCGCCCTGTGTTTTTCAAAATGGTTTGTCCAAAGATTTATGGCTATGTCAGGGGTATGCTGCTGCTTCTTAACTGTGCATGTTAGTGAGGTATGTCATTTTGGTTTGTATTTTATTTTCTGTACAAGATCTAGGGTACTCCMGGTCTGTTGCTGAGAGGGAAGTGATCCATTAGACTGGTCTAGCTACCATGATGCCATAAAGAACCAAAGATAGTATTTTTTGCCATCACTCTCCTTTACACATTCAGTAATCTGGCTGCCCAGCATTGTCACCTGCCTCTTTGACAACAGATCACCAATACATTGCATCCATTCTCCCTAGTCATGCTTTTCCCAATGTCTCTTGTGAGAGACAGTGAAATATGTAGACCAATGAAACTTGTGAGACTGCATGGGATAACATGGGAATCTAAGCTAAGATGTGGGCCCAAAAGAATAATATAAATACACACCTTTTCTGTACAAAGCCGTCTCTCTTTGTTTTAACCAAATGGTTATACTTGGTTCATTCATGTGATTTTATGAATTTTCCATCTCTCTTTTCTACTGCCCTTCCATCTTTCTCATCCATTCCACAAACTATAACAGGAAGACAACCAAGCTATTTTGGTGCGAAGCGCCAGTACCCATGGGAGGTTAGTATCCTGGATGACCATCTCCTGAACCCACTGGAAGAACCCTCCCTCCCAGGTAGATCCTTCTGTACTAAAAACCTGTCTTTTGCCTATAACAGGTAGTTCCTTCCCCATAACCTGTGTGTAATCTGCCTACCCTACAGCAAAAGAACGAATAAGTATGATCCCTTCCCAAAGATGTGGAGACCACATTAAGTAGTCTGTGCTTCACTAGAGTGCAGCAGGGTGCTGGAGTCCAGCTCACCAATCCTTAAAGAGAGTAAAAGCAGAAAATACCTGACTCAAAGACAGAGTAGACACAAGCAAAGCTGAGAGGGAAAGGTGCCAGTACCAGAAGCTGGAGATGGACAGAAATTTACTGAGACTTGGTGAGCAGTGAAGCTGAACCTGATTGGTGGGCAACAGGGGTGCAGAGATAAGGATCCAGAGAGGGAAACAAGTGAGAATCTGAAAATCTACTGAGGAGAGAGAATGCTAAAACTGGATTGAAAGCAAGGAAAAGGAGGGGCTCTGGGGACCAATTTGCTGGTAACAATAGACACTGACATGCTGGAGGCCAGATACTGGGTGGGTTAGAAGAACTGGCTAACGGAAGGCCTGAGGAAGGGAGGCTGTCCTTGGGCAGTCATGGAGCCTGGTGTTGTCTGAAAAAACAGTCATAGGGAAGAGGCACAGGCACTTTGAAGGGGACAAGACAGGATGTATCAAGCTTGGAGCACAGACAGAAGTCTAATAAGTACCCAAGGAAGCATATTCCACCTCAGAACCTGCAGAAAATGCAGAATTCTTGTGTCTTGAGGTTACTTTGCTGCCAACAAATACGTGTGAGTGACTGCATGCTCTGGTCCCCTGAAGACTGGGTCCACCTGAAAGGTGACAACTATACTGCTTTCGGGCTCTTCTACTAGCTTAAATGACAGAAAATTTTGTAATGGAGCTCCCACCCCACTGATCTGTTGTGTATTGGCAGGAGGACATTTGTTGGAACATTTAGGGATGATTTTGCTTGCCTTTTTCTTTAAATAAGATCACAAGTTTTAAAAAGTTTGTGCTATTTACTGTTTACTGTTTCTAGTATTGACTGTTGTAATCATTCAGCTCTTAAACAGTTCTACTGTGACATATCCTGTGCTGCCTGACTCTGGCCCTTGAGCATGCACTGTTATGGTATAGTTTTTAGCTGTATTATCCAATAATTTTATTCTTAAGCCCCATCATTCACTGTACAGGATGGATCTGTTCAGGACTTGAAAAAGAGTTGTGAAATACAGAAGACTTTTTTTTTTTTTTTTTTTTGCCACCTTGTTGCACAAACTACAAAGAATAATGAGAGCCAGGAAGAAGTTTGCGTGGAGAAAAAAGGATCCTGGTGAAAGTAGAAAGATGCTGTCCCGCCTATTGATGCGGCTGCCACAGACTGGACAAGCCTTAGACAAATTTTTTAAATCCAAGTCTTTCATAGAAGGTCACTAGTTGTACTGGCAGATGTTTTCAACCTTTACTTCTGGGGGTACATTTTGGTTCCCATTTGGAAAGCTGAAATAATATCTCCTTTCATCATACTGGCATTGAGAAGAGAAATTTGGTAATGTCTTTGAAATGCTTGGATAAAACTCATCAGAATCCTGCAAAGAAAAATACAGGTTTATCCATAGTCCATGGTTTATTAAATAGTGTGTGGGAAATAAAGTGAGAGAAGTAAAGCAAACAGTGGCTAAGCAGAATACTGTGCTATAACTGGAATGAAGCTGGGATAGTGTGATGATGTAATTAAGGATGGTATCATAGTGCATTGTATTATGAGGGAGCAGCACTGAAGTTGTACAAATTGTCATTCATGTGACTGTGAACTATTAAAAAAAAGCCAGTGCATTCCAAAGTTAAGTACAATCTTAAGTGTAAACATGCAACCAAATGAGCGTATTTGGTTTTAAAGCCCTGCAGATAGCAGGCACTGCTGCAACATGGTCTTTTTCATGACGATCCAATTCTTATATTAAAAATTATTAATGTTGGATGTGAAGTTTGTTGTTGAATAAGCTTCTGGTTTGATCACTAAGAAAATATATCAACAGGAACAGTTTTTTGTTTTGATGGTACTTGTACTTTGGTTACATAGTTCTGTGAGTTACTGCACATATTTGAGAAATAAAGTGATGCTGACATCTGTCCCAACTCTTGCTGTTTTGATCACAGGGGACACACCTGTTGTTCTCTGGTGGTTCACAACATGTGGTGCCAGTGGTCCACATGGGCCAACCCAAGCACAGTGCGACAGTGCTTATAAGAACAGTAATGTGTCAGTGACTGTGGAGAAAGAGGGCAGGCTTCGAGGAGTGCAAGTTTGGAGAGTGCCAGCCACAAACCGATACAGGTGAGTATTAGTGTTTGCTGGAGAGGCAGCCATTTAACTAATTGCTGGTTGTGGAGCTTGAGTGGGTGAAGAGAACAATGAAGCAAGAGAGAATGGGAAGCACTGGCTGTCAGGATTTGTGTCTGAGTCACCATGAAGTGTGGAAGGGTGGCAGTGGTGACTTAGAGATCAGACCAGGAGTGGCTGTGGAGGTGAGGTCAAATGGGACTGCTGCCTTGGTCTTTTAGATTTAGCTTTAACAGCTCATGCTTTTCACCCCTGAAGCCTATGTCCTTAGTGCTCTGGCTGAGAGTTCGCCCATCCTCTTTAGAAGACATAGTGGTGTGGACCTTGGAAAAAGGAACAGCTGTGAGATGCTGTTGCAGGGGAGCTTGTCTGTTTGGGAGCTCAGGCTGGGGGAGCTCACAGTGGAAGTTGCTTTGGGGATGAAAAGTGTCAGATTTCTGTATATAACTGCTTCCTTTTCCTTCCAGGATTTCTGCCTATGGTGCAGCTGGAGGGAAGGGAGCCAAGAACCACAATAAGAGGTCCCATGGGGTGTTCATCTCAGCCACCTTCCAGCTGGAGAAAGATGAGCTGCTGTACATCTTAGTGGGGCAGCAGGGGGAGGATGCCTGCCCTGGGGTGAGGGCTGCACAAACACATGTGGGCAAAGACTACAGGAAAGAGCAAGATTCAGTGGGTGGCTTGGGGTTTGACTGTACTGATGACAAATAATAGAAATCCTGGGATCCAGTAATGAAATCCAATCAGCAGACTGGGAGGAACCAGTGAGCCAAGTTAGGAAGAATCTTCTCAAAATAAATATAAAGAACTCTAAAATGAGAAACCACCCCAAAATACACAAACAAATACAAAACCCACAGGAACTCTGCTTTAAGCTCCTCATGTTTAAAATAAGAAATTCTTCATCAGCTTTCTTCTGCTTGTTTTAAGATGGCAGCTACTAGGCAAGAGTTGTGTGCTCCCTATCTTATTTTTCCACAGTCTAGATTTTTCTCTACATGCCAGGATTTCAGATAATTTTCTGCTCATTACAGGAGTTTCTACAACCCTCAGCAGCACTGGGGCTGCACTGTTATGTACTCTCTAAGCTTGGAGATAAAGGGCTGAATCCAAAGCCTGTCAAAAGAAATGGGATTCTTCCCACTGCATGCAGCGGCCCCTTAATTAGATGTACCCAGTGACAAAAAAACACTCAAGAAGAATAGAAATTGATGTTGTGAATGCTTATATATGTGTCCTCTAATGTTAGACACAAATGTTTTAAAAGTCCTTTTACCAGTTAGGTTCAAAAACTACCTCTTTTCAGGCTATGATCCTCTTGGCAGAAATGACATCTGTCAGCCCATGCCTGGGAACAATGCTGTTTTCTTTTTCCCCCCCCCATAGACTCCTGAGCTTGGGGATGCATACAGTATTCTTGTAGGCATTCAAAGTTACCCTTTGCTTTGCCCAGAACACATGATTTCTTATTCAGATACTGAAACAGGTTCCAAAACCAACCATGCTTCACTTAAATAGTACAAGAATTATGTCCATTTAAATAAAGCATACCTTTGTATATCTGCAGTCCTCACTAATGTATTCTTTAGCCTTAGGTCATAATCTTCATAGGTGTCCATTAGTCCCTTGCATTTCATGAACTGTTCTCCAAATTGCAAAGTATCTTCCTGCACTAGCTATCTCCCTTCAGTAATTCACTGTTAACTATGTGCAAATCACCTTTGTCTGCTTTATATTTATGAAGCTGAGAAATATCTATTAAGTACAGCAATGAAGAAGTTCTTAAAATTAATCCATAGTTCAAACACACTTTAATGTTCCTGGGTGTAAGAAGTTGTAAACATGCAAAATAGGAGTTTGGGATATCAATAATGAGTTATTGCTGCATTGCTTTACTTTTTTTTCCTGAGAGCATTTGTAGTTTCACTTGTATATGTAATGCCAGTTTGCAAATCAGAGGTAACAGAACAGATCCCTCCCTCAGCTGTTGGTCCCTGTAGAAGAGCTTGCTCTCCACACAGCTTGTATTTATCAGGCATATATGTATATGTATGTTTGTATGTATATCAGTGTATATATCTCAAACAATATATTATTATCCTGAAAGATACAGATAACTCTCAAGAGTTGAACTTTGCTGACTTAGGAGTGCATCTCTTGTCCTCTTTCAGGGCAATCCTCAAACCCAGAAGATCTGCTTGGGGGAATCATCTCTCATTGAAGAAGATTACAAAGAAAAGAAGGATCTGAAGGACTGGGCTGGAGGAGGTGGGGGTGGAGGAGGAGCAACCTACATCTTCAGAGTAAGTACTCTTTCCATCCTTCCCAGGCAGTTTCCAGCAGAGCAACTAGTTTTCACTGTCATGTTGTATGACACTCTCAGTTCTTACAAGAAGCTGATGGAGGAGTCTATCTCCCCTGCTCTATCAGTTTCCCACTCTCTGCCTTTATGTCTTTTCAATTCAAATTATTTATCTCTTTTCATATCCTTGATCATACTTGTCACAGTCACCAAACAAGTTGAACTACTTCTCAGTTCTGGCAGCTCAGGTCTGGGAATCAGACCAGGATCCCTCATTAGTACTGGCAGCAGTCCTACCAAAAAAATCTCCAGTGTTTAATTAAAGAAGACCAGTTACTTTTGTACACAGAAACACTGTGTAGAACATTTTTGTAATGCAGTCAGGAAACAATTAGAAGTAATGTCCTGGCCTTGGGCTGTTGTTCTTTAAGCTGCTTTCATGCTTTTTGATGCAATGAGTTGTGTGAGTTCACATATGCAAGGGATGTAAAGCTTTTCTGATGTTTGATGGGGGGTTTTCCAGCAGAAAAATGGGATTTTCGAACCTTTGCTCATCGCAGCAGGAGGAGGAGGGAAAGCCTACCTGAAGGCTCAGGACAGCTCCCTAGATGATGTACCCCTGGAGCAGTTTGAGAACAGCACTGCAGTACCTGGAGTCAGTGGGAGTACAGGGGCAGCAGGTGAGACACTAAAACCGTATAAGGTCTGGATCTGATGGCTGAATATACAAATGTGCTGTAGGCATGAAGCGAGAGGCTCCTCTCGCTCRCTCTCTCTTGTGTGTGTGTGTGTAAGCAGTTATTAGAAATGTGCTGGCAGTCCATAAAGGATGTCTTCTCCTGCAGAGTGTTACCAGGAAAGGATGCACAGGACAGACGAGGAGTGCTCCAGGAGATCTTATTTCTCTAGAAAGGGTCCTCTCTTCCAAGAAATGAGTCACAGAATGAAGATGGTGGTTTGGAGTAGGGCATGCTCCTCCACGCTGTAGTAACGGCCTTTAATGAGAAGAGAAGAGGAGACTTCTTCCCTCTTACTCTTCCAAAACCTGGAGAACAAGAACRTTTCTGGAATTATCGCAGAAATCAAACCTTACTTGTAATTGTGTGACAGCTGTGCCTGGAACCCATTCCTAAGAGACAAAAATGGTAGTGGTTCTCCATCTCCTGCTGTAATAGCCTTATGTGGAGTTCTCTAGAAGGAAATGAGGAAGTCCGGTTTAGATTTTATTTGCTCCAGGGAACTCAGCATCTCAAGCGGCTGAAAGCTCCAACCACTTGTTCCAAAAGGAACTAGTGGGTTCTCTATTTCCCCAACAGCATTAGAAGTTGGTGCTTAGGTGCCTGTCAGGCAGCAGGTACCGTATAGATCCTGCACTAGATTTCCACTATGTTACTGTCCTTAGCAACAAGGAGCTTGTCTGTAGTCTTTTCCTTCAAGCGTTAACTTGAATGCAGGCATGCCTTAGGAAATTAATAAGAGCCAGCCTCCATCTCTCTGCAGTATCGTGCTCTCCTTTGCTTGTGCTTTTCTTACCTGTTCTTATTTTGTTCTCCAACTCTGTCTGTGAAGGTGGAGGTGGTGGCTGGCAAGATGTGACTCTGCTTCCTCAGGCTGGGAAGTCCCTCCTGGAAGGCGGAGAAGGAGGTCAAGCTTGTCCCCAAGCACTAGCCAAGCTCCAGTGGGCCACCTCTGGTGGCTTTGGTGGGGGAGGAGGAGCTTGTACTTCTGGTGGAGGAGGCGGAGGCTATAGAGGTAAGTCTGTTAAAGAAATAGGTACGTTGTCTAATTTTGTGCAATTCAAAGCACCTGCAGTTAGGGGCTGGAGCTCTCAGTACAGAGGCAGATTGATCCATAAGGTGATTCACAGAGACTTCAAGTTAGATTGTATGAAACCCTCACATCGTATCTCTTTAGTTGAGGGAATTAAGGTTACAGAAATATGCCTACATGCTTTTGGAAGGAGTACTGACTCTTCCTTATGTCCCCAGTTGCCTGTGGAAAATGTTCTATTTCCTTTTTCTGTTGAAAGGAAATATGTTTTTACATTGCTGAGCTGAGAAACCTGCACTGGAACAGTTCACTTCACTAGCCCTGGGACTGGTTGGGTTGAATTTATGTTATCCGTCGAGGGCATGATATGTATTARTATCAGTGGAAGGTTGCAGGATGACCCCAGATGATAAGAACCTGGAGGAAAGAGGGCACTTTAGAGGCATCATGTTTTTGCAGCATGCAATGCTGATCAGCTAGTCAGACTCTTCTTTCTTCAGGGGGGCATGCCTTTGCTAATGATGATATCACGGCTGGTGGGCAGGATGGCATCTCTTTTGTGAACCCCATTGGAGAGATCTTCTTGCATCCCCTGGCAGGTACAATGCACTTTTTCTTCTTCGTCCAAGTTCTTTTCTTCCTTCTTTTCTCTTCCTCTTTTATTACTTCCTATTTCCTGCTCCTTCTCCTCCTGTCTTTGCCTTTTGCGCATTTTACTCTGGCATATTGCAATCTGCAGGTCAGATCCTTCCTTTAAATACATCTGTACTACTCGAGACCTTTCCCAACTCTCTCTCATAAGCCAGGAGAGAGACTAGTCATCAAGTTCACCTGCACATCCTCAGCCCCAGTCATTTTAAGGTCAGTTCACTTCAGGAGCTCTGTGCCTGCTTGAGGGACTGAATCCCTTTTTCCTCTTGGCCCCCATCAGGTGTCTGAGGTGTCCACACTGTTGGACTGTTTAGTCTTCTGCAAAGAAAGAGAGAAGGTGTAGCTCCTGCCCTTTTGTGTCCTTACCTAAACAAGGTGGGAAAAGCTAAACTAAACCTACCTGTCTTGTCTTCCTCATTCAGCCATGGAGAGTCACGGTGAAGTGGAGGTTCAGATCTATCTGAACTGCAGCCACTGCCACTCGGACAACTGTAAGCGAGACCCTGACACAAACCTGCCAGTCTGCCAGTGTGAGATAGGGGCCGTGCTAGCCAACGACAATGTCACCTGCACTGGTAAAATGTGGAATTTTTTCCTTTTTGGATGGCTTTTTTGTTCTTTGCATCTTCTCTCCTCCTGGTCTTTTGACAGTCAAATCACTGAGTTACGGCTGATGGCTCCAGTGAACTCAGTGTTACGAGAAATGTCTGGCCAACATATGATTGAAAAGTCTTGATGTCCTTTCCTCATACACTGAGCTGCATCTGTCACCATCTCCAAAATTCAGGTTTTGGTTAGGTAAAAGGTAAAATATATGAATGGGTGCAGTGCATCAGATTGCTTTATCTGCAAATATTTAAGCATAAATACCTCACTGGTATAATATACCACCCTATACTGAGTTACTTAAGCCACGAATCACTTCCTTTCACAGCAATTTCCTTCTGTTCCTGTTTGGCTGGTGCCTAATATTCACTGTTGTTTCCTGAGACAGTCTCTTGGAACTCCAAAGCATAAATACTGTAAAGTACTTTCAACTTACAATGAATGATTTTATCCATTAGTGAAAAACTGTGCAATAGATAAGTGATTCTGTGTTTTTAAATGATTTGTGATTTTTTTCAATCTCCAGGGCTATAAAGAGATTTGCTATAATTTTTAAGGTCATGATTTCTGTGTCATTTTCTGAAATAGAAGCATCCTTTAAAGGGATTCTTGACTGCAGCTCTGATTTCTTTCTGACTAATGCGTCTCTCTTTTTCCTTTTTCCAGTACCCCAGGGTCCTATCCCAGAGGGACACCTACCTCTCCCACTCCTCCTAGCTGTGGTGGCTATGATTGTGGTGCTTGGAATGATCCTCACTTGTGGCAGCCTATCTATCAGTAAGAAACATCTTTACACTTGCTCCTCATCTTTCTTTGACTTGGCTTTTCCCAGTGAAGTTAGACAAAATGAAAACATCCCACCACATACTGCTACTATTAATACTTAGAACCAGACTGTTTTGATCCCCAGGTGGATCAGAGGGACAGGGAGAAAGGTGTGATAGGAAACATGACCATCCCACAACAAAGCCCGGAATGAAGCGTAGACAGAAGTGTAGTCCCGGAGAGCAAGGACTGCTCTGGTTTAGTATTTACTGGAGAGAAGAGTTTGGAAAGCCCTGTTAGCAGGCATTTCTTTAGCCACTGTTACTACCTAAATTGAAGTCATAGTCTGCAATTAAACATATAACTCGTTCAGGTGGATGTCATGTTTCACTTGCCTAGCTTTTGGAACTGTGTGCCAGCAAGGTGTCTTGTGGACCAGCCTTTCGTTAGCCAACATAAGAAGAAGCAGAAGAAGCCGAAGCTTATTCTGTGTCGTAAGGACTCTGTAGGTAGACAGTCTTATCCAGTATTACACTACTGAGTGTGGAAATAAGAGTGATACTGGAGAGCTAAAGAGATTTCTTCAGCATTTATAATCATTGACTTGGTTTATTCTTTCTGCTCTTTATGGCCAGTTGTCTTTTCTGTCTCAGTATTGCCTTTTTATTTGCCTCAATCCAGTTTATCACCTTAAGAAACAGCAACTAGAAGGAGCCAGAGCACAACTGCAGAGCCCAGAATATAAACTGAGCAAAATCCGCACATCAACCATCATGACAGATTACAACCCCAACTACTGGTTTGCAGGGAAGGCTGCCACTCTGAGTGAGCTGAAGGAAATCCCACGGAAGAACATCTCTCTGCTTCGGTAAGACTTGCTGCAGGGTCTGTTCCCTGGCACGGGAGAGAAAAGGCAGCCTGAAGCTAAGGCAGAGGTATAGCTCGTGCTTGCTTTATTTACCATCAGGTATCCAAGAYAAGAAAGTGAGGGCCATTTGCCTGGCTAACTGGAAAGCACCTAGTCCAAGCAGCCAGATATGACAGATGTGACATGATGTTCTCTGAAAATATTTTGATCCAGTAAAGAGCTCAAGCAGAAGTGTAAATTCATGACTCTCGTGTTACGTGGACCGGTTTATGCTCCCACTCAGAGCAGAGTGTATTTCATCTCTGTGTTTTTATATGATGTCCTGAATAACACCCAGCACCTAGCAGTAGCTCCTTTCCAAATTTATAGCACTATTAATTTTTCAATGTTTTCTGTCACAAGGAAATGCACACTAGGTTGCTTTGATTCTCCATACAATCCAGATGATGCTGGTTAAAACTATATAAACCTTTGAATGAAGAGCTTGGTCATCCCTCTGTGCACCATCTCCTGTAGATATCAGCTCACAGTCTTCCTTATCTCTTATTCCCAATCCCTTTCTTACCTTGCTATTGCTATACTTTGAGACAGAGCCCTAGGAYTGAGCAAGCTGCTTTGTATGTTCAGAACTATTGATGATGCAGCTTCTTTGGTTTAGGGACAGCACCAGGAGATGCTGAGAAGTTATTTTGGGAGGCTTTGAGAATAAACCRTAACACTGTCATCAAGTTCCTCTCTTACAGCAGGCTCTAACCCCATTCTAGGACTGGATAAAAAGAAGAGCTCAGCCAGTGCTGGATCCAGGGCCGTAATAACATCTATTCTGTCTCTCTTTTTTCTTTTTTTTTCCCAGGGCACTGGGACATGGTGCATTTGGAGAGGTTTATGAGGGATCAGTGGTAGGTATTGCAGGGGATCCCAACCCTCTTCAAGTAGCAGTCAAGGTCAGTACCCATAGATTTCTTATACAGCAATAACTGTCTGTAAGGGCCGTATTAGCTTATTACCATTCCAATCAGAGAACCAGTGTCATTACATGCATGATGATGTATGTGAACTTTGATTTTAAAGCTGTGTGGCACTAGCAGCAGATTGGAAGTAAAACATCTGTCTTGTTTGCTGCATGCCTAATGGCTGTAAGCTGTGATCTAACTAGGATGAGAATCTAAGAAGTATGGTCTTTTTTGTAGCTTCCATTCCCATGGCTCAGGAGAGATACGGCCTTTGCCCTCAGAGGGGAAGCTGTGTGAATTAGTTGCCCAGGGACTGTATAATATTATTAAATATTGTTAAAACAGTAGATCAAATTCTCTATCAGCATAAAGAAATAAACTCCCTTGTAATCAGCCAGAACCACCAGTTTATCCTGCTATAGAATCTGGCTTGCCCCCCTAAAATTAACTTCTCTTAAGAGGGTCATTGAAAATCTTACTGAAAATCCTTCATAGCCCTACTAGGCTGATAGAGCCCCTGTGCAGTGCCTTTCTACCACAACGATTTAAAGATCTGAGTAGCCAGGAAAAAAGAAATTAGGGAGGAAAATAAAGCAATAAGCAGATATTTTATGGTGGGAGGAAGGGATTCCTAAGTCTTGAAAAAAGAAAAATGCAAAAAAATAGTATAAAGTATTTATCTGACAGCAAAGAGTAAACACTGATAGTGTTATTACTTCTGCAGTTCAGTATTTTTAAGTGCCTTCTTGTAATTTTTTCAGATGAAGTTACTGTATTGCAACATTTATACTCTTTGATCGTTATATTTTCTTTACACTGGGGGTTGTGTCTGTCTGCCTATAGAACAAACTTTCAGGTAGTCTTTTAATACTCTGCAGTGTTAACTATGCTGCTATAAATACGTATTATGATATCATGTTAATTTTCCATACTTTTTCACTGGAAATACAAGCTTCTTCATTATCTCTGTTACAATATCTCTTTTAGCATACCTCTCTGAATTCCTTTTTGTTTATAAGTACACAACTGGTCAACATTTATTTTCTCCCTGTTAAGCAATATGTTAGCAAACCAATATGCAGTTAAGCACTGTGGTGGCTGTGCAGTTCCCTCTCAGGCACTGGCCATATTTCTTATTGTCCAAAGCAATTTGTACTTATGGCTTAAACACATGACCAGTGTTTGTTAAGTAAATTGTATGCAGCRTATTTATTCTTTCTTAAAAAGGAATTAGCTACTTCTTTTTTCTTAGTTTCTTCTCCCCTGCTGGAAACTGATACAGTATCCATGAGGTTCAGAGTGTGACTGTGCTTATTTTGCATCATGATGTAGTYAACTGGCCCTAATCAGACTTTGCAGAAGAAGCAGGTGCAGACTGTGAAAAAAATTAAAAATATGTATTAGCAACATACTGTCTGTGGATATTTTACCAGTGTAATAAATCATCTGCAAAGTACTCTGTGAAGCAATTACTGATTTCAGACAGCGAAATGCAGCTCTAGTCTCTATAGCCCACACTGCAAATAACAAGAACTGCTGTTCCATGCCAGCCCTCCCCACACTCAGCAGCAACATCCCATCTCTCTGCGTGCAGTTTGACAACAAGCATTACCCACAGCTGTGGCCAAATCATCCTGCAATGCTAGGGCAGTGGGCACGGGCGCTGCTTCTGCTGCAACTTGCACTCTCAGTTCATGTATATCAGTGGCAGGTGCTGTCCAAATCTGCTTGTAGGAGAGAAAGCTATAAAGACAAAGAAACAATTATATCCATCATGTTGTTGTATGTCTCATGTGACATGGGAACATGTGCTGCAATGCAGAAACACTGAAAAGGAGAATAAATTCGCACCTGTGGTTTTAAAGTGCTTATCAGATCTGCAGAAGCTATTTTGCTCCAGCACACTGTATAGAGTTAAATGCACACACAAAAGCTCCATAAGTAGGTCACTGCTTGCTTGTTCCTTTAACTGCCAAATGGGTCATGAACAGATCAATAAACTGGGCACTAAAAAGATGAGGCCCTCCTCAGAGATGCCTGAAGTCACTGATGCTCGTGTTGCTTGCTTGTTCTTTTTTTTCTTCTTTTYCTATTTGTGCTTCCCTCAATGTTCTCAATTCTTTGCTGGGGTGGTCCCCACATTCTTTCTTCTTAACAGACATTGCCAGAAGTCTGCTCTGAGCAGGATGAGATGGATTTCCTGATGGAAGCTTTGATAATCAGGTAGAGTTTGCAGTTTTCATACCTGTAGCAGGCAGGGTGAATAGCAGCAATGTAATAATAATTATTAATCCATTTGCTTGGGTTTGGTAAAGAAATCCAGCCTTATTTTTTTCACTAGGTGGCAGTTTAGTAGTGTATGAGTTGCTGCTTTCAGTCGCTTGTTCATCTCAGACAAAGTATGTGTGTTTGTTTTTTTGTGGGCATCCCAACACAAATTTCTGCTAGCTTGTTTTACCAGTCACGTTCAGAGAAGTAAAAAGATACAACATTCCTGTACAGGTGTGTTCTGTGTTTGAAATATTTTCCTTCTCAAAGAATCCCATTGCTATTCTACTAAGTATAAATCATGTCCTGAAGCCCTTGTTAAACTAAATTTTCTGTGGAGAAATGGCAAGCAGGCTATGCAACAGGAAAGCTGAAGATTAGCACTGCCAGTGCAGCAACTCAGATGTCCAGCCTCATCCAGGATGAAGACCAGCACCAAGGTGGTGCTGTGTGCCAGGGAGTTAAGCTTATAAGCCTGGATRCTAGGGGTTTAAGCTGCATTGTCTCTTGCAAATAAACGTGAGGGTTTTTAGAACAGTTTTACAGYTGAAGATGAAGGTGTGAAAACCTTTTTCCGGTGTGGCTTTCATGCAGCAGCTAAGTGTATGTGCAGCCTTTTTGTTTTCCTTATCTGCAGATCTGTTTGTCATCAGTAAATGCTTTCTGCAGTGAAGGTCCTTGGGGTTTGGCCCTTCTTCATACAAAAATAGCTGAATGAGGCACTCTGAAAACTCTGTAGGGATGAGGTAGGGAATATGTGTGCTAGTAGCTGGCACAGATAGAACATAGCCCTTTTCTTGCTGAGGCCACTTCTCTTAGATGTATCCTGGCTTTTGATGTCTTTGCAGGTTTGACAGGAAGTTTATCAGGTCTCATGTGCAAGATCCTCTGACAGTGACCTATGAGCTATATAAAATTTATTTGCCTGGGAAAGATAATGGATTGAGCCATTCCCATAACTATTTCTACTTCTCATTGTCTGGCCTGAATCACACAARCATGCTGTTTTTCTTCTATTAAAGCATGATTCAAGAACGAATCTCATAAGGCCATTTCCCAAAGTCTGYAAAAAATTTGAGTAGCAGCTGAGGAGGAGGCAACGCTGATGCATGATTTTTAAAGAACAATTCAATAAAACGATTACAGAATGCTATGATTCAGTTAGAATATGACCCTCCCTCTCTCCCAAATTCCTTTGCATTTGCAGTTCYCATATTACCCAGATAATCACTATCCAAGGTAAGTTGTTGCTATCTAGTGTCTGGGTTTTAGTGAGMTTGCTGACAGTCTCAGCTTTCTTTTCTGAGACACAAAAAGCTGTCACACAGCTGCCACAGGAGGTACTAGCTGGGCCTCTCTTTGGCAGACTAGCTACTGAACTGAGTCYACCAAACTAGACAGCAGTGTATTTAAAGTAACCAATGCTGAAATAAAATCCTCACAGGACACGGTTTTGTTTCACAAATGCCAATAATCGTTGGATATTTGAAGTATGTGGTTTTCTTTTCCCTTTCACCTCTCCCATTCAGTGAGTCTGTGTTAAATTCTCTCTTCACAGACAAAGCTCTGCCTTACTTTCAACTTTTCATACCCTCTAAGGAAGTTTTTCATGGGCAGAGCCAGGCAGAAGCCTGTTCTTGGGGGTTCATAATTGGAGAGGCAGTTTGATATGGCTGAAGTTGGAATTCATTTGGTAGTTTGTACTGCATTCAGCGTTCCTTTCAATCCAGGCCCTCAAGGCAGAACAGTGAGCGTGATAGGTGCTGGCCAGTTGCTAATGTTGTTTCTGTCTTCCATGCTGCTGTGATCTTGGCTTTCAGTAAGTTCAATCACCAAAACATTGTGCAGTGCGTCGGTGTGAGCCTACAGACGCTGCCTCGCTTCATTCTGCTTGAGCTCATGGCTGGAGGAGATATGAAGAGTTTCCTTCGGCAGAATCGACCCAGGGTGGTAAGATAACTTCTTTGCTAGGCTTTTGGCTGTTTGTGTTACTGCTATTTTTATTTTATGAATGGGATAAAGGCACTGAAGCCAAGCAGGGCTGTCTCTGTGTCCCAGCTCCTACAAACTTCTGCACACATAYTCTCTTTGCCTGGCTTGAGCAGATGTCAGTAAGAGAAAAAGAAAACAGGGGAAGAGCTCTAGTTTTTTAGTGACTCAGGAGGAAAGAGTAAAATCCTGTCCTGCCATTCTGGAGTTCACTGTAACTGGAACACAGATGTAGAGGTATTTTTCTTGCCATGTCTGCATCACTCTCTGTGCACTGTGGCAGTATGTGAGGAACTGAAGTTGCAACACTGGTAAGCAGTAATAGGAATTTGCTGCACCGAGTCCTTAGGTATACATCAACATCACATGCAGACACATACATTTATACTAGCTGAAGAGCTGGGCCTGCATATAGCAAATGAAATTATCAAGTCAAATGTTGTATTAAAAAAGTTTTTGTTAAAAAAAATTGACATGAGGGTTATCATAAGGCAGCTCTGATTTCTAATAATGTAGTGATGATAGCAAGGTACAGTGAATAATTGGAATTAATTATTTTCAGTACTCTTGTTAYGAATAGCTGATTCTAAATATGTGCTCATGTTTCTTAACAGTGTGTTGCTGGACACCTCTGTTAAATAAGTACATATCTGTGCTTGAGCACACAGAAGTGTTAGGCCTGATTCTGCATTATTTTTTGTATTGATATGCCTACATTGGCTAGAGGCAGGCACAGAAGGAACAAAGAAGAGAGYAGAGGGGGCTGACGAGTACCTCAGGTGCTACATCACATGATGCAGTTGCCCAGCTTCTCCTCACACAGACACACACTCCTTCGTACTTATGACAATATAGTTTTATGCGTGTATACTTTTAGGCTGGTATTAACGTGCTCTTAAAAAGTCTGCCTTAATGCCTTCCTCATGCAGAAATAAATATACCACTTACGCTGCTATAACAGCACCCATATGGAGGAATTTTTATATCTTTAATTCTGTCATTTATAGTGAAAGTAGTGCAGTTTCTGTGAGTAGATAAAATCTGTGGGATCAAGACTGGCAACAAAGAATAATATTCTTATTTGTACATAATGTATAGTGGTAATGTGAAGAACAGTTATTTTTTAAACATCATGTGAAAATAAASCTGACACTAAGTATGTTAGCTGATAGTGAATAAAATATTTGAATTTCACTTAGTGCTTGGAGAAATGTCCCTGTACACCTTTTCTGAAAACAGAGCTTGCCTGACAGAACTGCAGAGAAAATGAATCCCAGCAGCCTTCTGGCAGAGGGATCTCGGAGCAGAGACAGTCTGCTCTCTGTGGTTCTATTTGTCCTCCTTGTTCTTCATTTCCTCTCTAGAAATGCCTATTTTGTAATATTTCTCACTGGCAGATGTCCAAGAGCTTTGTAGAATAACTTGCCTAGCCAATAAAAACAGTAGCTGTAGTGCAAATTACATGGTTTGAGCATGAGAAATTAGAGAGATAGTGGCACCTAGAAACAAAAGCAGGTTGAAAAGAGCAATTTGATATTTCTTGGGCCTCTGATGAACAATATAGCAATTTCTCCCCACCCCTCTCCAAAGCAATATCGAAGTTCCTGGAGAAACACCAAGGAATTTTCCCTACAGGGACGTAAATGACTCTATGAAAATAAGCAGGGGTCCTGGAGAAAGACTTCCTTATTGCTCCTTGTTAGGAAAGCGTAGATTATGAAGGGCTGCTACCACCTCAGAGCCCTCTAATAAGGAATCCCTTTTGTGCCCACTGCTCCTGAGGGTATTCCCTCCCCTTCCACAGCAGAGGTAGGCTGGTGAATGCTGAGTGCTGGTACAGAGATGCACACTTGTGCCTTTTTGTTCTCTCCCTCTCTCAGAGTTCATGGATATGTTTTCTTAAGAAATTTTCTGGGTTTATTTTGTGATTTGATCATCATCTTCAGAAGTTCTTTTTTCCCCTCTTCTCACCATTTAAACCTGCTTGTGTTTTTATTTCACAAAGTCTAGCAACATCAAGGAGCAGTTCTCTCCCATGCCCTTTCCTGGGGTATTCAAGCTGCATCATAAATCTCTTACCAGCTCACACTTATGCACTGTGCTGAGGAGAATCAGAAACTTCTGCAGGTTTTTGGCTTCAGTAAAACCTCACTCTTTTTCTAATTCTTTGCCTTGATCTACCTGTCTTCCTCTTTGCTCCTGACTAACCTTTCCCCCACCCTGTATGTGTGTTTCTCCCTTCCCCTTCTCCACTATTCTTCCCTTACCATTTTCTGTGTCCTTTTCCAGAATCAGCCATCCACACTAACGATGCAGGACTTGCTGAACATCGCTAGGGATATTGCCTGCGGTTGTAAATATCTGGAAGAGAATCATTTCATCCACAGGTGAGGACAGACACTTCAGACCTGCGTCCCCTAACCTTGTGCAATTTCTATTTACAATGGATTGCCCAGAGCTAATCTTTAGGGGGAAGACAGAGATTTCCTCCACCAATTCAGGTTGTATGTAGGTGCCCAGACTGATCTCACTGGCTGTTGACAGGAGTTGAGCTGTGTGCTAGTCTTTGAATCTTGGAGAGAAAGGAATCTTCCTGTTCACAGTGAATATTTTCAAATGTTCATTTTTCAGATGCCTAGAATGGAGATACAATTGAGATTATCCGTGTAGTCCACTAGATGGTAGTGTCGCTCTGTGTTAGTTTTGTAAGACAGTAAGGTATCATTTCTCTTTCTTTTCTGATCTCCTTGTCTTGGCTTACTGTCCCATCAGCACAGGAGAGCCCAAAATATTTGAGCTGCTGACTAGAGAAAGGGAGAACAGGTATGTTAGGAGGAAAAAAATACAGCATTTGTGTGGCCTGAACTTTTAAGACTTTCTTCCCAACTCAGCAGCTGACCTGCTGTGTGATCTTGAGCAACCCTTATTTATCTATTTACACTTTTTTCCTCAATTGTAGAGTAAGAAAATGTTGACATACAGGCTTCAAACATGAATAAAATAATATAGAAGAAGTAAAGGTTATTATAGGTAGCCCTTTAAAATCCCCAAGTGGATGTTGGAGTCCTTTGCTTCTGCTTAGGAGTTCTTTCAGCTCACAGTGTTCCCACGCATAGCATACCATTGAATTCCTTCCTAAGTATAAAAGTCCATGCTGAGCTCAGCTCTTGGCTGTAAAGGCAAGGAGAGGCCTGCATCCAGAGGGCCACATAGGCTCTGATTAAACCTACATACAGCCTGGAGTTATGCAAGAAGACAACAGATGCACCCACCCGCTCAAGCACGTGTGCATGCACATGACAGCGCACAGAGCAAAGAGAACTAGGCAGGAGTGGGTAGAGACTGGAGGAACTGAGGGAAACAAGTGGCAAGCAGCAACTGGAGCAAAAAGACATGAGATTGAGATACGGGATATGTTACTGCTTTGTGATTATAACATCAGAGGCAGCAACTGAAGGATGTGCAGTCTTTTGCCACGTCTGCCACAGGCTTGGGATGTGGCCTCAGTCAAGTCTCATCCTCTCCTTATTGCCACAGTTCTTCCACAGAAGCTAAAATGGGTACAAGAAGATAGTAAATGTAAAGTCCGGCAGATAAAGATTCAGAACCTTTAATAGGTGATGGTTAGTAGTAACTAAGTGAAGAAAACTGAGTGAAGAAAAGTGCAATGAAAATGGACTGTGTGCCTGGGTACAGAGCTGAACAGGTCGCAACAAAAGGCCTCTCTTTCTCTCTTCATCTCATGTGATGCTGCCTGGATGCAAAGGGCGGTATGTGCTGTGTGTATGGGAAAGCACTGCATGGTGCAGGTCTGCCCAGAAGAGAACAGGAGCTCCAGGAAGYTTGTAGCCTAAAGGGAAGTTTGAGTCTCTAGCTGTTCCTGCGATGGCATAGCTGTAAATCCACCTTTGATAAAATCCATGGAGTGTGACAAAGGCAGTGTACATTGAGAAGGCAGAGATGACCTATTGCTGTTTTATAAATCCTAAGTTGAAAAGGACTGAGAGTCAGGATGCAGGGCATCCCTGTCTTCATGACAACCTAAGGCAGATCACATCTTTGCTTTGAGCCTGCCTTCAGGAGGGGTTTTCCTAACTTCCCCCTGCACACATAGCCACAGCATCTGTTGGGCTAACAGATCTTGTCATAATTGGGTAAGTTTTTTATGAAAAGTCCCCATTCTTTCAATACCGTCACATATTGTTGTTCTTAGCTCTGCTAAATTCCAAAAGTATATATACAAAGTATATATATTTTGGCTGAGGATGGCTTTGTCTCTTTTCTTTCCCACCCTACCACTGGATGATGGAGCTGGTTACAGGAACTCCTTTGCTAGTAGGAATTGTGCAAGGTCAATACATATATGGTCCATAAGATCACACAGAACTGTCTTTGGTGTACCAAGGCCATAATTAAGGCATGAATTAGCAGTTAACTGCTCTTTCACTGGGATAGGCTTCCTATCCCAAGAGTAGAAAAGTTGTAGCAGAGTCTCCTCACTCTCAGAAGATTGCAAGAGGCTTGCATCAAATAGGGGCATAAAATTTTGCTACTTGCTAGCATGCAAGGAGAGCGTCTAACATTTACATGAACAAATGGACAGGCCAACTGTTATTGCTCAAGACCAGTCTCCATTTCAGAAGAGAAAGGGAAGATGCTTTAACAGTGACAAGACACTCTGGCTCAGCTCTTTCACTGTTAGATCTCTAGTATAAGCAATCTGGCAATGGGCTCATTTTGCTTTAGCCAACAGTTCAGTCAGTCAGTATGCAAAGAATTTTGTTCAGGCCCTTTATTAGTATCTGTTAGTGAAATCCTTATCCCAGTGTGTATGTAGAGGCCAGGGAGGTTGGTTACCAGTACAGGTAACAGGTATCTCAGAGGGCAAGGCAGCACATCGTGGTTGCAGAGGTGCACTAAGGGCAGGTCTTGTCACCTCGGAGTCACAGATGATAAAGGAAGAGAAAGCTGAGCTTGAATTACAAATCCTGAGGGAATTTTCAAGGCTGACAGTGGAAAGAAACATGAGTTGTTTAAGAAGCTCATTTTTCTTGGCAGTCACCAGGGTTCCTACAGTGCTATGATTTTTTAATGAGTTCCTTTTCAGAACACATTTAAAATAAATGCACACCCTTCAGTCTTGGTCAGGCAGTCACCACTGCCATTTGTCACAAGCTAAACCTGCAACCAGCAAATGGTTGCTCCCATATGTCGCTTTGGTTCCACGGGAGATGGCCAGAAGCAACAAAGCAACAATTTCCTGATTTTGGCCCTACATTGACTTTTCAGTGTTTACTAGGACTGCCCAATAGCATCACATTTGTCACTGACAGAGACACTGTTGAGATACCATTAAAAACACTCCTGTGATTCTGGGATTAAAAAAATAGAGCAAAAAAGAAATCTGGGTCATAATATGGTTGAAGCAAGAGAGATTGGATCTGTCACAGGTCTAATATTGACCCTGTTTTCTGCCTTGGTGAAAGGACATGGTAGAGGGGAATGCTTGGAGATCACTGAGTACAAAGTGCAATATAAATGCACTTTATTAATTGTGGTTAATAAAAATGATAATGTAACTAGCATTATTTTTTGTTTTTAATAACTATTCCTTGTTTGTGTACAGCTAACTAAGATTTGTAGGACTGGGTCTAATATTCTTTCTGTCTCCCTTTTTTTTCTATTTTTAGCTACTTAAGAGTTTAGAATTAGAAGTAATGACTTTTTCTTCTTTTTTAGGGACATAGCTGCCAGGAATTGCCTTTTGACCTGCGTTGGGGCAGGAAGAATAGCAAAAATTGGTGATTTTGGGATGGCCAGGGATATTTACAGGTAAGTGTAAGGATATTTCTGTCTTGTGAATAACTCAGTAAATCATCTATAAGACTGAACGATATGAACTGTCTGGCAGAACCTGAGCAAGAATCAGTGGAATTGTCCATTATGTGTCTGAATTTGATTGCCTGTTAATTAACTGGCATCAATAGACTGTGAATTGACATGTTTGTACCTACTAYGCAATACACTTCAACTGTGTTTATTCCAGATTGGGCCCTAGAGAACACTTCAAATGTGTGTGTGCGGACACTAAAGCAAGCATAGATACATTTATAACAAATAATCTTAAAATTTAAAAATTCCCTAATTCTAAATTCAGGATGTCAAGAAGACTTGCTGCATCAATGCCGTGTGACAAGCATCAGCAAAGTCTTACCTGAACGCCCTTAGTCTCCATCCCAACTGCAAACAGGGTATAAAGTACTGTTCAGATGCACTTGTGGTGTTGATGCCTGTTTCCTCCTTGGCTTCCATCGCTATATCCACCCTCCATTTGATGCAGCGGTGCACATCTGAGCCCTTTCAGGGTATGTGACCTTCTCCATGCATTTTATCTTTCTCAGAGCAAGTTACTATCGCAAAGGAGGAAGAGCCATGCTTCCTGTCAAGTGGATGCCACCAGAAGCTTTTCTAGAGGGGATTTTCACCTCCAAAACTGACACCTGGTAACAAATGTCTTTTCATCGCCTCTGCTATTCAGGGATAAGGGTCAAAAAAATCTACTGGTCATGAAAAAATATCAGCTCAGCAGGAACCTTTAAAGATGTCAGAACTTCCCCAATGTTCTTAAAA
>NW_028185062.1:2602186-2648156 GCF_003343005.1 Rhea americana | reverse complement strand
AAGAAGAAGAAGAAGAAAGAAATCATTCCTCTATGTTCAGTTAGAAGCATAGCTACAGAATTCTGAGTGAGAATTGAAAAATCTGATGTAAATGGATGGCATTAAAATAGCCATACATAAATGCAGACTATCATCTAAGGGTAATTATAAGTGTAGTTTAGATTCCCAGCAAGTCTCAATTTAAGATTCAGACAAATACATAAAAATCACTCTCAGAAACTTCCCTCAATCGTCAGTATCTGCCACTCAGTTTCTATTGGTGACAAGCCCTGCTTGGATATCCTGTAAATGACTCTCTCTATACTGCCGGGATTACTCCTTTATATCATGTTTCTGTTGTATACAAAATGACAGTAGATCTAATCAGAAGTCCTTGCTGGTTGCTGAGGAAACAGTATTTATATATCCGTTCCTCGTGTAATCTGGTTTTTCTTTAAAATAAGCACCCCCTCAACACTAGTACATTCATGAAAATGTGCTGGAGAACAGAAGCTTTCCAGTTGCTCAAGAACGCCTCGCTCCCTATACTGTAGATTCATCAGTGTACTGTACTGAGACATTCCTCTATATGCCACACTGACCCAGTTTCCTGAAGCTGTCAGTGATACCAGAAGAGAAGGGATAGCCTATAAGAGCACAGCTGGGAGTAGCCAGCCCTGAAGATTTTGAAGGAAAGTGTCTACTATTCCTGTAACTGGCTATTATAAGTAACACGTATGTACTGGAAATTTCTTAACCTTTCCAAGAGATAGTGACTCTTAAAATTCTGACCCTGCAGAAGTCCTGGTAGAACTTCCCTTAACTTCCCTAGGTCAAAGTCATCAGGTATTTTCTGTAGTACTGCTTAACAGACCTGCAGATGACATATGAAAATGGAGAGCAACCATATCGTGAAAAAAAAATGTACTGCCTTTCAGTTTCACTAGAGGTCTCTGACTTGTTTTTATTCTTGAGCATCCTGTTTTCAAACACTTATTCAAATATCTTGAGTCTTTCAAAGTGAGATAGGAATCTCTATGCAAGATCCAATGGTTCTTTTTGATCAGACCTTATGTAGCAACAGAGTACATTTCAAAGATGCTCTGAATGCAGCAGAGAGAACAACTTCAGAGTTATTCAAATATTTTGAAACCTCTGCAAAGCTACTTTTGAAGCTTGAGCAAGGGTTTTGATTGATTTCCTTTCTTTCTTTCTTTCTTTTTTTCTTTTTTTCTTTTCTTTCTTTTTTTTTTATCAGTTGATTCATAATCAAACTAATTGCCTATTGCTGGGGTTGGCCTAGAGCTTCACTAGCCAGCTGGCTAGGGCTGTTGCTGTGGTGTTACCTAAACAGCTTCGTGCCAGATGTGACGAGCACAAATGATAGATACCAAATTGGCATTGTTGGCTGGTTTCTGACACAGGTCCTTCGGTGTGCTGCTTTGGGAGATTTTCTCTCTAGGCTAYATGCCCTACCCTTGCAAAACCAACCAGGAAGTGCTGGAATTTGTCACCAGTGGAGGAAGAATGGATCCACCAA
Source organism: Rhea americana (assembly GCF_003343005.1). Lineage (NCBI taxonomy): Eukaryota > Metazoa > Chordata > Aves > Rheiformes > Rheidae > Rhea > Rhea americana. Next base: position 2,646,637 of record NW_028185062.1, on the reverse strand, counting down.
AGAACTGCCCAGGGCCTGTGTAAGTATTTCATCACCCCCACAAGCCAAGGGATAGGGAATATCAAAAAGATTAGTCAAAGGTAACTAGATTCCCCCCCACCCCTATTTAGCCAGCAGAAATTACCCAATTAACTTACAGTTTCCTGAAAACACAAGCTTAAGATGTAAATACCACAAATTAGTACCCYTTTTGGTTGTTTCTGCCCAGAGAAGCAAGAGTGGGAGACTTAACTAGCTTACCTCCAATGATGATCTTTCCTGAATGTAAATAGGAAAACAAAGAAATGTTATACTGACTTCCTACTAGCTCTGTATGTAAACTGAGGGTTTCAGGTTTTAGACCTGGTAACCCAGCAACTGTCTGCATCAATAAATATACATAAAATTAACAATAGATAACCCAGTTATGGGTGTTCTAAAGCCTTTTTGTGCCAGGAGTCACCAGTGTTTCCCTGCTGATAGGAGTTTCCAGATAAATTAGAGTTTGTGCATGTACATCACAGCTCCAGTTGAAAGACTGTGTCATCAGTGCAGTCAGGGATTAGTGATGGCCCCAACTATTTCCCAGCTGTTACAGAACCTCTGTTGAGCCACTGCCATTTGAACACAGATTTTAAGCACCACAAGATCTGCTTTAAATTGTGATCCCCTTGTGACTCACAATCTGAATATGCAGAATGACGTGTCCACTTTTGCTCTCCTCTTTGGGGCCTGGTGCTGAGTGCAGATCTTTTAAAGCCATAATATTTTCATACTGAAACAATTTTTCATAATTATCTTTCTTAACTGATTTTTTGTTTGTTTGTTTTTGTTTTGTTTCAAGGTACCGGATCATGACACAGTGCTGGCAACACAGCCCAGAGTATCGACCAAACTTCTCCACCATCCTAGAAAGAATCAAATACTGCACACAGGTATTGGTCTTTGGGATCCCAGTGGATGATAATCCATGGAATCCCAACTGTTCAAAGGTACTAGCATTAGTGCCCAAACCAAGAAGATTAAGATTCTGGACAGATTGATCTAACTACTCTCCCAAATGCAGTCTTGGCTCAACTGGTCTTTTCATTTGTGTTCCCATGTGTCCATCGTAGCTCTCCCATCTTCAGCCCAACCAAAGTGGGATTGTACTGTTCCTGTTCAAGCAGTTCCTTCCTTGTTCAGTAACAAAATTCCCTTAATTTTGTGATGAAAAGGTTTTAAGAATTTCTTGTCCCTTTCAAGGCCCGTATTCTGGTATGTTTTTTGAAAGCCATGGCTGAACTGATGTGGAGGCAGGAGGGAACGAGATATTGCACAGTGAGTTCACCACCTAGTAGCATTTTACAGCTGGATCCAACTTGCCTGAGAGAGAGAAATTACATATTGGTGACCCCTGCTTAGCCGTTGATTTCAATAAAACATAGCCTCTGTTCAAAGGAAGCCCTTCCACTTCTGCAAGCTCTAACAGAATGCATTCTGTAGATGGCATGTGGCAGCTTGTATGAACTTGCATTTGGGCAGGAATATTGCCCAAACTTGATCATAAGCCCTGTCAAAAGCATGTTACTCTCATAGGTGTTTCTCTAGCAACGCATCTGTGACAGGCACCCTGGAGGTGCTCAGGGTGCAACAGGCTCTTGCATAATCCTCTGTTTTTCAGGACCCTGATGTGATCAACACTGAGCTGCCCATTGAGTGTGGCCCAGCACCAGAGGATGAAGGGAGCACAGTCATGCGCCCAAGCATTTCCAGTGGGATTGTGCCCCTGTTGGTAAGCCCTTCTCTCACACCTCAGACAACTCCTAAAACACTTGACGCCCGGCCCACTGGGCATAAACTTGGACAATGTCCACAAGAACTGCTAGTGGAGAACCTGGGCAACTGGACCGCTCGAGGGCCCAGCCTGCCCTGCCTCAGCGATTTCAGCAACGGGTCCTGGTTTCAGCAGAGCTCAAACCAGAAGCTGGAGCTCAGCAATCCACCAACTCACAGACTGAAGAACAAAACCAAAAATCTTTGGAACCCAACCTATGGATCATGGGTGCTAGACAACATCTGTCGCCCCAGCTCCAAGCTCAAAGCAACTCCTGAGCGAGAAGATTCAGGCTTTGATGGGAATTGTAGTTCTTCTCCTGGTTCTCGGGCATCTCCAGCATCTCCAAGTCGAAGCAACTGCCCTCACCTGGATATTGGTGGTATTGAACTGGTGAAACTCCAGAGTTTTCCCTGCGGCAATGTAAATTATGCATATGATGATATGTGCTACAGCACTGACCACCAGTCATCAGCTTTGGCAGGGGCCAGAGCAGCTGTACTAAGGAGCTCCAGTCTGCGTAGAGATGAGAAGCCTTTTTCTGAACCAGAGCAAACATCAAGAGAGAGGGACTCTGGGTTGTCTTTGTCAGATGACTTGAGTGTTACACCAGTATAAAAGATTCTTCCAGGGAACGTGTGTGTCTGGAAGGGCAAACTTGAACTGCTTTCTTTTTCACTTACATCCTCCACTCCAGTTCCTTCAGATGAGTGGTGTTACTACGTTAGCAATGTTTTGCTTCCTCCTCCTACCTGCTGGATTTCCAGATCTTCGAAGACAGTTACATTTCTGTCTCTGTCCATCAGACGTGTTCCACTGAACCGGTGCCTCTGCTGAATTGTAGAGAGCAATGGCATTGCTGTGCTGATTCAGAATATGATACCTAATGAAAGGAGTCCTCTGCTCAGGTGAAAGAGAAACGGACCTACCATCCAACCACAACATTTGGATGGAAATAATAACCAACACAGGCTGTTCTTCTTTCTGACCTAAGAAACCAAAAATGCAGGCTAGGTCAGCAGCGACCAACTTTCCAAGGCTGCTGTATTCCCTAGAGCTTTGTGCAGTCCTGCTGACTTATGAATGATACTCGTGCTCTGACAGGGAAATAAATAAATAGCAGCCACATTTGCACCTGTTTTCTTAGCAGCCTCTGTGAAGAAGATGAAAATGAAGCTGCTGTTCAAACTGGAAGCAGTAGGGAAGATGAAAATAATCCAAGCTCTGAGTGTGTGTTTTGAAAGTAAGCAATGAAGAAGAAAACAAATACAGTATTGAAAAAACAGTTGGTGGAGGTGATGGTGTCCCTCTGAATAGTGAAAAAAAATGTGCTGCTTGCCTCAGGGTATTACTTTCCTCCCAGCTCCTGGCGTGGAAGGGGCAAGAAGTTTTCTGCCTAATAGCAAGCTGCATGGTATGGTGAGAAATAGACTTTCCTCTTCTTTTAATGGACATTAGTTGGAATGAACTTCATTTTTGTAAGTAAGTACTTTGGTATTCAGCAGTAACTTCCTGTGCTATGTTGTTAAGTATTGAGCTGAAATTTTTAGGGTAACTGTGTAGCATGTGGTACTCTGGAGTTCTTGTTGGTTTTTACTCATACTCTTTGCAGATGCATTTAACAGGGTAAGGCCAATGAGGGGCAGAGTGAAGGAGAAGCTGTTTAATACGACCACTGTCTAACAGCACCCCTTACACAGCAAAGCAGAACAGCTCAGCCCTCTGGGGAAGCTAAACTATTAGTTGGCTTCACACACCTGAGCAGGCTGGAGGGTTTTTTTTGGTTGGTTTTTTTGTTTTTTCACTTCCAAGCATACAGTCCTGCTGGTTAAGGTRGGTGGTGTTTGTTTTGAAGAGAGATTATTTCTAAGACTTTGTCCTGTTGTTTAGGCTCTAAACTGGTAATATCCTGCAAAACAAGGAGACTGAAAAGGTGAATCATTGGGTATAAGCCTAAACTAGCTCAGAAGCACTTTGTCCATGTCCCACGCCTGAATGTTGCACTGCTAACCTACCAAAGCAGAGGAGCATTGATGATTGAAGAGAACAGGAAATGACAGAAAACSTAGAGCAGTGTAACAAGTCAGAGATGCCACTGCTTAAAACCCTGAGTGCAAAGTACAAGGCTAGAAAAGTTTTCAAAATTACCTGCTGCCTTCACGTATGATCCGGCTGTATGCGGAGATGTCTGTCTTGGACTCCGCCTGGTTCCTCGCTGAGGAGATGTGCTGTGGCACAAGCTTCATGTGTAGTGATTAGCTGTGTGTACAGTCTGAAGACGCGGGTTGTCAGAAGGTTTGCTTTGAATACACCCTTCATGTCCTCTGCATCATTCAGGAGTGGATGCTACTGATGTGTGGTACAGGAAAGCACCGTGTGAAGAGTCTGATTCCATCGTTTGCCAGCGAAATGTGTCTTCAACTCAGGTTTTTGGTTTGTCTGTCTGACTTTGTTTCTAGCTTCTGCTATTCTTAGACCTTTGGTTTTAGAATGAGTAGGTGTATAAACTCTTTTCTGAACCTGTCTGGTGAAGATGGCTCCCAGGAATGACCTTTATGGTAGGGTTAAAAAAAAAAAAAAAAAAAAAAAAAAAAAAAAAAAACACACCTCCAGGCTGTGCAATGACCGCTGGGCAGAACAGAGGTGTCTGTCTGTGCCTAGGCGAATCCCAGGCATGGTTTGGGGACCAAGGGGCTCACTAACCAAGGCAGGTGGTTTCCCTTGCCTCTCGCCCTCCTTCCCATTTCACCTTCCGTCTGCCTCTGTGGTTTGCTCATTGCTTATCCTCGCATACGCCAGGAGCTGGTGCAGCCTGATTAGATGAAGCACAGTGAGCAAGGTCTTGCCACTGAGTTCTGGCAGTGCATTTTTTTCCAGGTGATTAGCAGGTGGCAGCTCATCAGGCTTGGCGCTTGCAGAGGCTAACACGCAGGTTTTGATCGTGTCTCTGGCTGGCCGGCTCTGAATCCTGCCAGTCAAGAATAAAATTTTCAGCTAAATGGAGTAACACCAGCTCCTCTTCAGCATCCTTTCCTTTCAGGTTATGTTAGTCCCATAGTTCATGCCCTAGCAGCTTTTTTGCCCRAAGGTGAGCTAGCTGCTCTCCAGCTGTTGCTCCTAGGCACCAGCAGCTCAGCCCCTGCTTCTCTGCATTTGTGACAGGCAAGCTCCTAACAGAGTGCAGGGGTTTAGTGCAGTTGCAGCRGCGGTCTCGCTGAAGCACCTTCCCACCCAGTTTTAACAGACTCCGTTCCGAGCAGAGCAGTGGGGGACGTGCCTGTGCTTTTACAGGCCAGTTACAACTCCGCTTTCCATTCACCTTAGCCATCAGTTTGTGGGGGGGGGGGTTGATGGTGAGGAGGGAAATACTGCMTTGTTTGGAAGTCAGGGGTCGTTCAGACGTGCACCACCTTTCCTTCCGTCTGCAGACTTCTTATAAGCTAGTAAGCACAAGGCAGCTCCTTTTTTTTTCCACATAATACACTTAAAATTCCAGTGAGAGGCAGGTAGGAGCCCTGCCATCCCTATGGTACCTAGCTTGAGCCAGCCTTGTTTTCCCCATACATAGCACTTGCCTTGGCTTAATGCAAAAATTTAGAATGGCAAATAGTGCTAAAACTAGGTAACACAGTGGGAAGTGAGTGAAGAGCAAAGCTGGTACCACAGTTCCTTTAACTCACCGATGCCATACGCAGGCTTGTCTGCAGATCAGTTCTCGTTTTCAGAATAAAACCGAAGTTCTTCAGTCCTGCGCTTTGGCTAACATACATGTTTTTGACTGAGTAGTTGARTCAAAGTATCTATTTATAGGAAGAGCATAGGAAAAGCTGCACTGAGCCAGGCTTATTATAACTCTATACAGCCCAGTATCTTATCTCTACTTTTGAAAGGCAAAGATAAGAATAGAGTGAGCATATGGTGATTATTTCCTGTAAATATTGTTTGGTCTACAACAGCGTGTAGCTCAAGGACTTACTGAGCCAGAGGTGGTGTCTTGTAACAAGACAGAACATGGATGTGCACATATTCCATAGGCACTAAAAGAAAGCATTAGGAATTTTATACGAATTAGCAACCTTAGCTCTCAACTCCCTCAGATGGAAATAAAGATAGCTCACCTATCTTCTGTCTGCACAGTTATCATGTATCTCTGACCTGAAAAGAATTTTATTTGTGTATCATCTGATCTCTTAGCTGCTTCTTAACATCCGTCACAATAATGAATTTTTAATGGATGTTTGCACAATCACAGATTTCATACAGTGCCCAAGTTCTAGCATTTCAAAATACATTCTGCTTGAAACTGTTTTTTAAGGTGACACTTTTTAATGAGTAAGAGAAAAGTAAACTCACATTTTAAGAACTATAACACTTACTTTGGCAATTGAAAACAAAAAAAAAAAGAATTTTTTTTCCTCCTCCCAGAGAGGAATAACATAAACTGGAGGTTTGTGATTAATTCAATCCTGTAATCCATGTGAGAAGTCTTCCAACACTACCTCCCCCCCACACACACACCCAGGAAAATCAGCCACCTATAGGAATATTATAGTTTACTCTTACAAATGAGTCTTTTTGTTTTAACATAGTGTAACCTCAACTTATTTTTAAGTAGCTATGTGTGTATTTATATGTTTTTTCTGGTCTTAGCATTAATAGTTTTATGTTGCTTATAGAGCCTCATACCTACATTGTAAGGAGGGGAATTTTATAACACAAGCTCAAACAATAATGCGAACTTCAATTTCTTTTTCTCTGCTTTCTCATCACTCTTGCTGATATTCTGGTTCTGATTTCTTTGTTATCTTTTTTTCCTCTGTCCTCATTTATTTTAGGATGTTTTGCCTCTTCATTTTCCCTTTAAACATAATTTTTAACTGTGCACAGATTTAAGGTGTCCCCTTCTCACCAACTCTTTCCTCAAAGTAAGTTCTCCACTAATTTGCCAGGAGGCAGATCTGCACTAAGACAGCTTTGCAGGCATAACTAATTACGAGCTTCAGCAAGTACAACTTACTCCACCTCCAACACCTGCTTCCTCCTCACCCTGAAGGAAAAAGACAATTCTGTTGGTAGGAGTATGGTTTTCCCCAACCTAATTGCATCAACACAGCTGTGTCAGCCGGGGCCCACAGCTCCTCACGTCCCTGAGCAGCAGAGCTGGGGCTAGACAAAGTTTCTTCTTTAGACCCGGCCTTCCTCTCCCTCCTCCAGGCTGCCTGCCCTTTCCAGGCTGATGCAGCGACCTTAGGGGAGACACCACTATCCACTACTGTCACCTGACTTCTTCATTTCAGTGACTTGTTTTGATTTGTCGTTACCTCTGAACACGGCAGCACTTCTTGCCAACTTACCGTTTTGGTTGACTGCTGTACATGTGTAGATGAGATGCCTGCTTCTATGCAATTTAAAGTTGGACAAATGCATACTTCTATATTTGCAACACAAAATAAAGAGACACCAATGGTGGCTATTTGTGTGCGTCTCTGTTAAACAATCTTTGCACTCAGGTGAGGCTGCCCTGTGGACGTTAGCTGCTCTGAGTACAGCAAGGACCTTTCGATGTGCTATTTTTTGTTGATTTACTCTAAGACTAAGAACTGAGATTTTTTTTTTTTTGAGACAGAACTTACCTCTATGGAAGCTGTCAAATGTTGTGTGAATCAGGTTCTCAAGCAACCCCACCTAATGAGTTTTGGTTTTAGATTTCTTTGAGCCAGTTTTGCTTTAGGAAATACTAGATGCTGAAGACTAAAAGCACAAGAGACACTGAAAGAAATAAAAATCTTGAGGAAAAGAAATAACTTTCCCATGACCAAATCATAGTTTATCTTTTTTTTCCTCCAGTCTCATTTATTTAGTAGCATACACACTCCGGAGTAACAAACACTCAACCAATACAGTCAATATCAAAAGTGACCATGGTCAGCATTGCATTGTAGTGTTCAGAACGGATGCACTGTGGATGATACAGGCCATTTGATCTCAGTACCTTAATAACAACAAATAATAACAACAGCAATACAAAAAAAGATAAGCAAGAGCCTACTGAGATAGTTAGGGGTTTGGTCCAACTCCCTTTGAAATCTTTCTCTAGAATAGAATAGGATCAGATGATGTTAAGTGAATTATTCTTCTGTGTAAAATGAACAGTGATTTGATTTGTACCACTGTTGTTAAATTTCATCCAGATTTATATCCTTGTGGGGCCACAACACCCATGATTTTTAATGTAGACAATGTACTGTGTATTTCTTTCTATATTGCACCATCCTCCAAAGAATCTCACAGCATCTTGCAAGCAATAACGAAGTACAGCCTCACCCCATTCCTGCGAGGTAAGCAGGTACTATGCCCATCTGTGAAACAGGAACAGAACTGAGGCCTAGGAGATAGCTGTAAAGGCCAAAAAAGCAAGTCATTGACAAAGTTGGGGAGATTCGTCCTACTGCTAAATTCACACAAGAATGAAGCAGCTACAGCACTGAGCATTGCTGCACCTAACTAGTGATGATCCTGGCACTCCAGGTCAAGGTTAGCTGTACAGCACCAAAGAGCCTCTGGGCCGGCACACGTCACCATGCCACGGAAACACAGGTMCTTTCAGTGTCTCCAGCGAGAGGCAGTATCTCAGCTGAGGCTTTAAAGAGCTGTGTTTTGGACTCGTATGTGGCCAAGCATCTTGGTCATCACGCATCAGCTCTTGCACGGTAAATGTCTAGGCAAAGGCATCACTGATGCTTCAGCAGATGGCCGCTTGTTCAAGGTAACGTACCCCACAGTGAAAGAAGGTTATGCTGCTTCCTCACACAAGCAAGGGAGTGCCCAGGGCAGGCACTCTGGGACACCTGATGCAAGTCAAAACATCCAACTTACTTACTTACCCTGTGGTAATTTGCTCACGAGCGCAGAGCCTCCAGCCCCTTTATCTCCAGTCCTCATTTGGAGTCCTGTACCTGTAGTTTGCTAATTAAAAGCTCCCTCCTACTCTTTTTTTTCTAGAACAGCAGCAGAATGTTAGACTGTGGCTTCTTCCCTTCTAACCCCATGAAAAGCCAAAGGGCCACTTCAAAACAAACATGTTTGGGCTATTTCTGATCTAAAYTGAGTTTCCAATAGAGGTCGTCTTTTTTTCCTAGCCTTTGCAACTACTGCTCAAAAATGGATCRTTTCCCATGTTTTTCCCCAAGACTTTGTACTGCAAACCATCCTTCCAGGTACCAGCAGCAGTAGTTCTTTTAAAGCTACTGGTTTCTAGTTCTCCACTAGAACTGAACAGTCATTCTAAAAGTTTGTGTCAAATTGCCCTCTGATATTTAAGCATCAGTTTTTAGCTTCAAACACCCATTCTCCCTTTAAAAAATAAGTTGCACTGGCACAAGAGGTTCACATGTGTGATAACAGAAAAAAAAAATAACGCCAGAGGTTAATTAAAAGTAGACATGAAAAACCACTAATGAACTGTATCACCTTAACAGTTTCATTTTTAATTTCTCTAGGTTTAATTATATTTTTTAGTTGTGGTAGGACTGCTTGGAATCGCACTTTTATAGAAAAGGTATTCTTATTAAAGTCCGCTCCTGTGACACCTATGTACTTTCTAGTCTCTTTTAAGCACTAACAGATGGCTTACCTGATGGCTGCAAGAAAGGAGGAAAACGTCTAATTCTATGAAATTCACCAGAGATTAATTTGTCAGCTTATAAAAATTCAAAAGTTTTGAGACATCTGGAATAATGTGTGTGCTTGTTATTGAAGGATCACTTTCACTTTAAAAAACAAACAAAAACTCCCAAAAAAACGAAGTTTCTTGAAATCCTATCTATCTTTTTCAAACTGTGTAGCTGTTCTACAGCTCTACTTTCTCTTAGTGTAAACCCTCTGAAACACTTAAGTGGAAAGAAAATTCATTAACTTAGCATGAAAATAATACTGAGAGGGACTCTGTGAGGCCACAGAACAACTCTGAATTTGCAGTGAGCTGCAAAAATAATTACCAGTTTCAAACAATTTCTGTTTTAGGCTAAAGCATTTTCACTTCTCAGTGCTTCCTACAGAATCCCCACTCTACCTTGTTGAACTCTGAATGAACGGATGAATATTGATAGCATTTATATGCTGATAGTATTTATACTGCTAGCATTTAAAGAACTGATCAAGTGAACAGAGGCAAACAGAGATGCATCACAACAAAATGTATCCCTTTAGTCTTTCTTGATTTTAACTCAAACTGAGCTTTCTGTGGCTATGCCCAGGCTACAGCAAAAACAAATCAACCACAGGTGGTCCTGTGACTCCAGACAGGGATTAGAGAATGTGATATATTGACATTCATTCCCCCAAACTTCCCCTGAGATAATAGCAGGTATCTCAGAGGAAAGATGCCTAGGAATGGATCTCAYGATTAGTGTAATGTAAATGCAAAAGCATTTCCCTCATGATCTCCATGCTGGTCTATATATTCAAGTGGCAGCCTCATATTTGGGAGTATGATGAACAGGGCCAAGTCATCTCTTTCATGTGAGTCAGGAGAGACTCAAAACAATGGTCTAAAATAAATCACACTGGTAGTAGGGTTACTAGTGTGCATGTGTGTGTGTGTGTGTGTGTGTGTGTGTGTGTGTAGGGCTTTTAGCTTTAAAAATAATCAAATCCTGAAAAAAATCCTTTGCACCCCACACTGTGCCCAAAAAGTGTCGGCTGATTTTTCAGAACTGCAGTTCTGCTGCAAGAGACGAGCCTTGCTATGCCAGCCACATTTTCAACAGCCCACCCAGTCTGAAAAGTCAGATGTTTTTGGAGACAACAGGGTGCTGTTCTCTCACTAGAGTATCTGTAATCTCCTGAGAGGCTACATACATAAAAAGCAAAAGCTGTTCTGACAGAAATGAACTGAGGCTAGTGTAGGGAAGAGGAGAACYGGTCAACAGCAGTTACTACATCCAGCCACTAATGCAATCTCTGCTATGAACTGGGGTCTCCCTTTGGTCCAGGGTTCTTGCAATTATCACCAATTCCCACTTTGTGCACATTGTAGCACAGTGCAGCAGCTGTTGTTGGCCCAACCCATAGTATACATGGGAGCAAGGAGACCTAGAATTTGGGGAACACACACTCTTGCTGGTTTCAAAACTGTGTAGTTCCCTGAAAAATTCAGTTACCTGCTACCCTGAATCCCCAAGCACTTGCTCTGGTTCACTAAGAGGTAACCTAGAGTTGCATCTGTTTGCCTGATATCAGAATCATTGTGGGTTCACCATACAGACTTCTTGACTCATGCTGGTGTGATTCCTGAGTGTGGAGATCCTGATTCTCTGAAGACCAGTCCAAAGTAAGGCTGGTGCAATACAGACCAATCTGGAGTTATGCAGGTTCATAGAGGGCTGATGCAGTCATTTTGATCACTAACAGCTGGGCTCTAGATGCAGCTCCCTCTGCAGTGTAATGGCCCCCCCAGGAGCTTGGAGGGAATTGAAGAGGTTTCCTTCTAACTGAGTGATCCCAGTAGAGCGGAAAGTTACAAAGCAGCCCTGTGAGTTTTGTGCCACGCTCATCTCATCTTTCAGTGATGCTTTCCAAGATGCCGATCAAATTGTCCAGTCCCAACAAGTACCCATCTTCCCTGTTGCCTTCCTGCCAGGGAATTCTGTGATCCAGTGTCTGCCCATCAGGCAGAAGGGTGGTCTTCCCAAAATCAATCAGCCACACATTGGCATTCCCACTGTCATCATGTACAAAAAGTAGTGAACTTCCAACGACCTGGAAGACAGATGGGGATGATATGGTCAAAAACCATCTTCAAGTCTCCCCCACTACTCACTCTTCCTGCTACGATCACCTCCTCAGGTGACTTCCTCACTTGTGACCAAATAAATTTTTGGGCTGCATTGCTGACAATCCACATGTGCCATTTGCATAACAAAACCAATCCATAACTTATAAATGGGCATGTAGGTGGGAAAAGGGAACCAGCAGACAGAGGAAAGAGAAACAGCTCTCCAGGTCACTTGGCAGCAGGTCTCAATTTCAGCAATTCAGCAAAAGATCATGACTACCTTCAAAGACAGACCATAATCTATGACAAACAAAACTGCCACTAGTGACAAGGCGGAATTAACACTAACGAGATAAAATAAAATATCTCATCTCAAAATCTTGAGCTGTAGTAAGCAGAACTTAAAATGCTAACACTGCCTCCTCTACAGCAAAACCTACTAGGAGAATATATAGAGCAGAATCATACAATTTTTCCATGTAAATCCAGTACAACTCCAATAAAACCTTGATTGTCAAACTAAAACTGAATGCTAYTGTACCAAATGCAAGCTTCCATATCACTACTCCCTCTGCAGAGATTCCCACTGGAACAGACTAAGATTAGAAGAACCAGAGGAAATTGGTATTAATAAACCATTCCCTGCAGTGGCCCAAAGCTATAGGCATGGGAAGATCTGTTACTCCTCACCAATTAGCTGGATTAGCCTTTGGTATTATTGTGATGGAGGCTTTGAGGTAGCTGTGTTGTTAACATATGCTGATTTTCCTCTATTATATAAACTCCTCTCTACTAATACAGCAGGCTATTCTGAAGYGCATCTGAATAATCAAATGAAGCAATAATGCACCCCACACAGCACTTTACTCGCTCACTGCTCACCTCATGTCGCTTGAAGAAGTCTGACGACTCAAGAATGACATGAATTTCCTGCAGACGCCTGAGGTATTTTTTCTGAAAAAAAGAGGAATAAAAGCCCACCAAACCTTTAAGTGGAAAATGAATGAATACTCTTCTTACAAAAACCATTATAATGAAGAGATCATGTTAATTTTAGGCCAGATGTCCTTCAAAACAACAGGCTCATCATTTGAAAGCTAATCAGAAAATAAATACAATTCAACAGACCACCTTTGCAAAAGAACAGTACAGAGTGCCTCTACTGCTTGTGTGCCACAGGAACACCCTCATCTGTYTTTGGCTTTGGGTGCAGTGAGGTAGCATCTCGCTACAGATCCTCAGCACCCTTTCTTTTCAAATGAAGAAAAAGAAAGTTTAAACCAATGAAAAGTCTTTCAGTTCTCCAAAGGGAAAAGAGAATGAAATTATAGACAAGGAGCTCCAACTATGTTATGGGAAAAATCAAAGCCTAATGCGTAAAGCTCTAGTAATCATTTTCAGTGCTGCCCTGCATTACCAAGCGTGCTGCTCTGGAAGAGTTAGTCTTCCTTCATAATGGCTTCTACATGGTTGCAAACCACTACAGCGTCCTTTGAAGTTCCAAGGACAAGAGCCATGTTATGCCACATGCCTGCTGTGCCTTCAGTGACCTTGAAGTTGGTTACGGGAATTGCTCCTCCCTCGCACAGGGGAGCACAGCCAACCACCAATCTTGCTTCCTGGCACCTGTATAGATTTCATCCTCTCTAGACTGAACTCATGAGCCACAAGTCTTCCTGCCAACATAACTGTCTCTAACACATCAGCATCCTTCTGACGCATCATACACTTATGGTGGAGGGCTGATAGCAGACCCCAAGTTACACTGTGTTACTTTCTGCTAGCACAAGAAAGTGAGGTGAACTCATRCTATTCTGACTACAGCAAAAGTTGCAGCATCTGGTCTTAGCCCACTACTGCTCACAGTCCACTAAGTCTCTAATTCCACCTGCTGAGAGGGCCAGAATGTTCAATCCATTTTCTTCCTCGGTAGTTCCACAGAATGCTGTTCTTCCAGAGGAAGCATGGCCCCATAGCAAGCTGAATGAGCCAATAATCAGTGTACTTAAATAGTTCAGACTCACCAGAATAGTTGTGTTACCCTCAATGAATTCCACAAAAACCTGGAGAACTTGCTCCTGTGTCTTCGTGGTTTTGAAGTTTGTGTTACATGTTCCATCTGCCTTCTGCACAAAAACACACAAAGACAGAGAGGGTTTCTATTGCACATATCATTCCTCTCATCAGTGAATCCTCTTGAACCATCAGCAGCTCAGCTCTAATGAGCTGAAAGTGAGTAGCTGAATAGGAATAGAAAAGATAAACCAGGCAAGAGGTGACAGAGAAGAAATACAAAGACTGATTGAATAGCTTTAAACAGCACTTCATTTTCTGCTGACTGTAGTTTTTAAAATATCTCAATATATTACCAGCCACCAAAAGGATTTTCCTCACATCTCAGCAGTAGCAGTGCAAAGTTGAATAGGGATAACAAAGCGACATCTTTTGGTTGCTGCAGGCATCCCCCCAGGTGGGACTGTAAGGGGACATTCTCAAATTCTGTTTTCACTAGTCTTTTTATTTTTTCTTCAAATGGGGAAACCAAAGAATTGCAGGTAAGACTCTCAGTTCCCAATATACTTTTGCACCTTAACATGACCTAGAAGTCATAGAGGAGAAGGCTACTTGCAAACAAGAACTAAGGATCTTCAATGGTATCTGATACCAATGCTAGCAATAACAAGAAACAAGWTCCTCACACATGAAATTTTGGCAAAGAACAGTGTGGGCATGCATCCAACTGGTCTTGGAGAAATTCAGAGTATTTTTGTACTAAAAGCACAACTCAATACAGAAGCATCCTGCTATCGAAAGACAGCAGAGTCTTTGTGTACTGGTAGCAGCCTGTATGTGCTTTGTCCTGCTTCATTCAAGTGGCACAAAAACACACTTTGAGGACATGCATGTAAAATAAAGCAATTATTGCCGAGAGTAGCCTGTATCTACCAAAAYGCTGCAAGAGCATCAAACCATATTTTTCTCCATCATATCAGCCCACTGAAACTCTTCACTTCCATTATAGCAGTAAATCGACTAGTCACAAAAATACATTCCTTCCTACATGTTTAAGACACCGCACCAAAACTGGTAAGTTCAGCCCTGCTTGCAGCAGGTGCAACACTATTTACTCCCGAGGAGAACTCGGCCCCTGGCAGGTACACGAAACAAGATAATGCTAAATTTCTAGAATTTCCACAGGAGAGTGAACTGACTGAATAGCAAAACCATGCAGAACAGCCTCCCACCTACCAGACTTTTCAGCTGCAGAATAAACAGAATTTTATTCCAAGGCTGTGGGCCAGATACAAGTGTGGCTTGTCAGCATGACGAGATGCATAAGTTATGCAAGAGGAGTTCAGCAGGAAGGCAGTGGAGGTTACGAGCCATCTGAACCGATGTATGGTAATACCTTACAGYATGTAGAAATTTGGAATTCAGTTTTATGCCTCAGATCTTTTCTCTAGGGAACAGCAAAATACTAGCGAGAGGAAGGTTACTATAAAAATAATTTCTCTCATGTCTTAAATCTCAGAGCAAAGTCTGGAATAATTGCTGTTTTCTCTTTTCTTCTTTCTTTTATCTGGATGTATTGGTTGCTTGTTTCCTTGCTGTTCAGAAATATTTTTATGATTTTTGTTCCCTGGCAGTAGCTGGCAGAACACATAATTGATGCCCTTCTTCACTTGTTGTAAACACCCATTCATTTTTTGAGTTGCACCATCCCTCATTCTACAGCAGCTCCTTGCAACAAATCTGGGTGTACTTGTGCCCAGCAGGAGCTTGCCAGCCTGCTCCTTGAAGCCACAGCTGTGTCAGCACCTCCACGTCCATCCCCACACAGMGGAGTTCCCTGTCCAGCTAGTGGCTCACCTGTGGCACTTCTCACTAGACGAGTCAGTGACTCCAGCAGCAGGAAATCAGGTTTGGCTGCCTCATAAAATAGTGCTACCTGCCTCTTACACACTTAGCTGCTCAGCTTCTTCTGCAGACTTCTCTTAAAGAGCTCTGGGTTAAGGCCACGACCTAAATGGATTTACAAGTATTTACGAACCAAATTTGCCGTTTTCCTGGGAAAATGGCTATCCCTGACCTACAGCTAAAGGAATAGTAACAAAGCGAGAAGCAACTTCACAAACTGCACAAAGATTCAATGGCTGAATGACTTGACAGGACTCCTGAGTCTCTCTGCTCTGTTTGCCTCTTCTCTGCAAGACTGTTAGTAGTTTACTGCTGGAGAGATGACGTTTGTGAAACTTAGCACTCAGTCTCTTCTAGAGAGGAAACCTGCCTTCTGAAGCCAACAGGCACAAGAGATCAACTGTCAAGTGCAAGCCATAAGAAAACTCAGTGGCTCCACCMACCTCCTCTCTGATAAGAGCAGGAATGACATATTCAGTAAATGAACCTGGTCCGATTTCAAAGATATGGAAGCGATTCAAGGAAAAGAGATGGATCAACCAAAAGAGAAAAGGTTCCGCACTGATGAAGGAGGAATGCATATCATGAATCAGATCTCATTTACAGGGAGCCACCTCACAGAAGTGCTTCTACGATTTCACCTTCTTTGCTTCTCACACCTGCAGCCACAGGGTAGCAATACTACTGAATGACCAGACCCAACACATGCTCAGCTTAATCTCTGTACAACCCCTCTGCTTCCCATCAACCACTAGCTGGCACCACTGATCCTCTCAGGCTCTTCTCTCAAAATGAAGATCTCTACAGCAGGGCTTTGCTCCTCTGTGAATATGTGGAACTGGATGTCCAGTTCAACTACAGTAAAACAATATGGGGAGTACTGACTGACTGTGTTGTCTAAACAACTGACTTCTGTCTTCATTTCTCCATATACAAAATGAAGAAATTGACAACTACATGCCCAYAACATAGAGGGAGAGGAGAAAGTAATGTTTCTGGAGTACTCCAAAGTATTTCCTGCGGTGACTGAAAGGTTAAGTATTTATGTCCTGTTCGTCCCAGCTGGGGGAAACAAGCAGTTGGAGTGTCATACTGCTCCTCCCTGCCTCTACAACCAGCCAAATCAGAAAGAGAAATTTAGGAGGTACTACTGGTGCTCCCTTGGCTCAATCATTCTTCTGTAAATCTACATTGACCAAAGCCCTTTCCAAGAACATATGTAGAAAGTCTTGAGAATATCTGGGTTTCTAATGTCATTACAGACAGCATCTTAAGGCTTAAGCGGTATAGGAACTAAAATAGGTACCTTGGTAACATCATTAGATGGCTAAGGGGTAAAATAGGAAGAGTCTTGGCTAGACTGGAGCCAGATGATTTATCACCTAAACGTTTCCTGCATGAGGATGCCTGTGTCTAACAGCCAGGAGTGGGTAGCACAGTGTACAGGGGGCCAACACAGCATGAGCTGGAACAACTCCTAGGTCCTGCATCACAGCAGGAGAATCTAGGAATGAGGAAGGGAGTAGACACCATAGGAAAGCAGAGAAAAAAGGGGTGGCTAAGGAGCCTCTGCTTGTCAGCTTCACTCTTTTATCCCTTTATTTTTCCCATGTGTTTTAACTATGAAACAAAAGCAGAGTTAATCCAGAGTCTCATTTACGGCACCTTAAAATATGTAAGTTAAACAGATGAAGGGTGCAACTGTGCTCTGCTGAACATCCTGGAAGTCACACAGGGTAAGCCATGCTAACTTCTTCATAGCTTCCACTAACAAGTGCTCACCCAGGGTTTAGGTGGGTTTGGACAGCCCCTGTCATGCTCTGCACTGCTACAGGAACACTGCTATCAAAACTTGAGTGAACCAGTTTAAGGCTAGCACTRACAGGCCTATACAAACGGAAAGCAGGCTTCTAGACCACATCAAGTGTTMACATTCAAGTAACTGAGTCAGGTGGCTGATATTCTGAGAGCAAGTCCAAATTGGTTTCTGGGGTAGGTATCTGATATTGCCACAGAGCACGACAAATCAAAGAATTTATGGCTAAGATTAAAAAAAAAAAAAACACAAACAAAAAACCCCACACCACTAAGGTAACATCCTAGAAAGAAATAAGGGCAGACATTCTTCCCTCAAGATCAGCAGATGAACTTTGTTGATGCAGAAATTTTATCTTTGTTTGTTCTGTCTTTATTCCAGTTCCATCTATACTGGATATTGTCACRTACTTAAAAGGAAAAGGGGTTTCCTCAATCCCAAGAATATCTAGCTAATGCTTTTACCCTGCTTTGCAAATAAACATAGCTGAAATAGAACTGCTTTACTGTGATTCACTTGAAATAAATATGTGAGTTCCCAGAATAGCTCCTGGATTTTTTWAAAAAAAAGCAGTTGCATGAAGAGAGTTGATTACTCCATCAGTTCTGAATTCCTCCTTCTATCAGTTTCATTTTCATTGTACCTACACTGTGTTCCTGCTTGGGTCCTTTCTGCAACGTCTCTTTGGTTGATGGAAGTATGGCTGATGTGCATCTGGTATGACCAGCTTACTTGACACTACTCTGCTGTAACTATAGTGGGTGCTGTAAAGCCACAACACACTGAACTCTGTCATTTCAATTAGCAATGTTTTACGTAATCCTTTGGAAAACTTGGCTAGCGATGCACATTARCTTGTTGATTCATCAACAAATCAGGCAATGTTCAGTTACCAAGAACAGGCAGAACTGGAACTATTTACCTTAATCCCTTCAATCCTGAAGCCCAAGTTGGCACTGGAGCTGATGGTTTCCCTCCACTGCATGTATCGGGGCTTGGTGACAGCATGCTGCGCATTCTCTTCTGCTGTAGGAGCAAGAGGATCCACTTCAATCATTTTCTTGTACATGTCCTTACGCAGCTTTGGTTTCTCACGGGCCTTAGTCAACTCYTCCTCCAGGTATGTCCTGCAAAAACATCACATCCCAACAAAACTGAAAGAACTCACAAAACATTTATTTTGTAACTTATAGTAACTGGTCTCAGGGGAGGTTGATCACAAAAATAAGCATTACCATTATCCCATTATCCCAGCTTTGTATATTGGGAAAAGTGAAGAACACACATTAATGGCTGCATAGGGTTATTTAGTGAAACAGTAACAGGAGTYTGGAGTCTTGTCATTCATTTCTTGCTCTAACTGTACCTTTACTTACTGTTACGTATTATTGCCATATCCTGCTTAGAGGGTTGAAGAAAGCTGAATCTCATTACTCCATGACACAGAAAAGTATTTTCAGAAGAGAATTAAAAGAGATCACTTACAGTGAAATCAAAAGCAGATGTGCCTGCTGAAACCTTACAGTACTCTTTCTCCTCAAGAAAAAACAACTTCAGTCATGCTTAATTTTTCAGGCCTCAGGAAACAATTTAGGCTATACTTTTATGTATCATGCAGACAAGATCACTCCTTGTATAGTAAAAACGTAAGAGTAATAAAGCATATTATCTGAGGAACTGCAGCTCCAAACCAAAAGAAGTAACTAAGAAAGGAAAGGTGAATGGTGACAAGCTTTCACATTTTGCTGTTGTCACTCTAATCATTAATTTGGTAACTATCAGAAAGGTACCATGCATGTTCTCTACACTCTGCTGGACTCCCAGGGTGCAAGGGAGGTTGTCTCTCTACAAAGCTTGCACTTTGTCAGGTGCCTGGAGTGCACTTTCTTCATCACAGTGACATAAACAGGGCTAGCATTTAGGAGATACTGTCATCCATTACCAGAACAACAACTACTTTGAATAAAATACTCACTGCTGCAAATTGTTCATCTTTCTTCTAGGCATGTCTGTGTCACACATTTCTACCTTGAGTTAACAGACAGGCAGACACTTAAGGTTCTGCATCTATTTTAAAAGGCTTGCCTAGACTCCTCTAAGCTGAATACCTCATTCAGCCCAGTAACTCCAAGTATCTGAGTTAGCACCAAAAGATGAATAGGACAGTTCATACCTCTCTGAACTGTTACTCCAGGCTATCAACAGATTCCTTATCTATTTATTAGTTATGCTTAGTTAACCTTTTATAAGTTTTCCTCTTAATCGTGGACAAGAGAAAAGGAATAGAAAACAAGATTCTGCAGAACAGTGCAATAGCATCAGGGAGATGTCAAAGTGGGGAAGAACATAGGCCAATCCTGGGCAGATTGTCAATTTTTTTCTCTGCAGGAAAGACCACTACCATTGAAGAGTCATTCAAGCTTTGGAAACAGGCTTTCACGCTGCTATTTAGTCATTCATACTTAGAGAAGGCAATTTTACTCTTTGTTGGTTTTTTTGAATCACTGTAGAAGCAAAGATTAAGAGAACTGGCAGCGAGTGAATCATGTATTTTTTTCCCCTCCCCCCCATGTAGGATCAGGCCATTGCAGRGAAACCTTGCCTCAAATCACCCCTGAAAGTATCTTGATGTGGGTAGTTCTTGAGGCTACAGATCATTCAGTCTCCAGAATCTGTGCACAATCAGGCAACAACAGAATGTGTTCTCCTCAGGTTGTCAAGGCAATTGCCAAGCCAATAACAGGCTGTGTACACTGAACCCCAAGGCTCCAAAAATGTTGTTGAACTCCTCCAGCCAGACCATGACAACATGCTCCATTCCTCCAACTGCATTCAGACTAGAAAGCACATTCTCCTTCATGTCTCTCACCTGATCCCCATCTTGCAGTCCATCACACACGGCCCTTCAAAATCAGTAAGCAAGTCATCCAGCTGAATGTAGCTTTCACCATCTCTCTCCACCACACCRTGGAAGCAAGGAACACAGGAGCGTAGTGGATCTTTCATCAGTCGCTCAAAGCACTCCTTCTCATTCTCTGAGAAGCGCTTGAGAATCTTCCCATTATCAGCTGCTTTGAAACTCCCTAAAAAGAAAATCAAACACATGCTGACAAGGCTGATCTGCAGAAGATAAAAACACCTCTCCTCAGCACCCTAGCATCATCCACCTCACCTCCATGATACCAGATAAAGACACCCCCCCCCGAAGAGAAAAGGTAACATGCCTCTCAAAAAATTAAAACATCCAGGACAAACACAGCCATTGGCAGTGAAAATCTATTTGGATACATTCCCATATCTGAATTCATAGCTTTAAGGAGTGCAGCTGCTCCAGGCCATGGGGTATTTTTTTTTGTTTGTTTTTTGTTTTTTGTTTCGTTTTGTTTTTTGTTTTTGTTTTCTTCTCTTTTTTCAGGCTAAACAGGGGAAAGGCTGCTAGAGCTGGACCTGTTTAACCTGGAGAAGAGAAAATTGAGAGGRAATCTTATCAGTGTATACAAATAACTTAAGGGAGGGTGTCAAGAGGGTAGGTTCGGACTCTTCTCAGTGGTGCGCAGCAACAGGACAAGAGGCAACGGGCACAGACTGAAACACAGGAAGGTCCATATGAGTATAAGGAAAAACTTCTTTACTGTGAGGGTCACAGAGCACCAGAACAGGTTGTGCAAAGAGGTTGTGGAGCCTCCTTCTCTAGAGGTATTCAAAACCCACCTGGAAACAATCCTGTGCAATGCACTTTAGGTGACCCTGCCTGAGCAGGGTGGTTGGACTAGATGATCTCCAGAGGTCCGTTCCAACCTTGACCATTCTGTGAAACTCTTCATTAGGATATTAAACAGTAGTACACTTATTAACATGCACAGGAAGAAGCCACAGGCCAGACTTTGTTAATACTCTAACAGGCTATTTTAAAGCTGCATAACACTGCCAGTGCTGGCTATGCCCTAAATCCTCACATAGGGTATGTCTGCTGAGTGTGTGCATACCAAAGCAATGTGGTCTATCAGTGATCATTAAGCAGCTACCAACAGGCCAGAAGCCAAGCGCTGCCCCTTCTACACGCACACTCTGTGACCGCACATGCCTATACCTCCAGGTACTGCAGCTCCTCTGGAGCCCTGCTAATCTGCAGGTACAGACTGTAGCACAACTGTTTCACAACCCTGGGTTTGAATCYCATCCAGTACAAGCGATACAGTGCACGTAGGCCAAGATCAGCAGTAATTAGATTCCAGACGCAGAAGTCACTCTCCTGTCCTGCAGCATGCCAATAACATCAGAGGAAAGTACATGTTTCACTCAGAGGTAGTCTTTAATCTACACAGCATAAAATAGGCCCCAAAATAGGAGCCTGATTAAACCTGGGGCTGAAACTCAACTTTTATCACAGTAGGATCCTTCATATTCCACCATTAGCAACTGGTTCTTCTCTGACAAATCCTAGAACCAGCACTGCCTCAGCACAAAGGCTGGASTGGTGATGGCTCAGGTTATAGTTTAGAAAGAACTTGTCATATTAGAGGAGACTAGCTGCAAAAATGATGGACTAAATGCAAGTACAGAAAACTACCTAAAGGGAACTGGGGCATTCTCCCTGCTTCTAATGCACTTCTGGTAACCTCTCATCCCTCCTCCCTCCTCCTCCAACCTTACACAAACCCTTCAAAAGGTTATGATTACATGACTAATGTTCCACTTCACACAGATCAAGCCAATCCCATATACACTGCGACAGAAACTGCAAGCAGTAAAACTGATCATCTCGACACTCTGATGCCATAACCCTCACTGCACAAATGCAGCTGCCTCATTTCTAGGACTGAATAAGTAAGTCCGCACAGCTTTGCACTGCACCATATTAGTGCACTAGAACATAGAGAGGTGGTTCGGGTATTGCACTTAAGCACTTTGCAGCGTAGGTGCCTGCCCACATGTACTAATAAACTCTGCACTAGCAGATTAGGAACACAGGCGGCTTAGGAGATGAAGCATGAATCAAACTTGATGACTTCTATTTGKTTTTTTTGCCTTACCAATAAAACAAAGCCTAAATCAGAAGCACATTTACCAACTTCTACAGACACTAAACTAGACTCARCTGATTGAGCTGCTCCTTGTGCTCATGTAGTGAGCAATGACAGACTCACAATGCAAACCTGGTCATCAAGTTTCTATTTCATCATGTTTGTTTTTCACCTGAGGGTTTATGTTARGATGTGGGGTTTGGAATTGGTACTAGAAATGCAGTACTCACCAGGGCTGAGGCATGTAAAGGAACTAACATATTGGCTACTCACTCGAGAGAGATATGAGACCACAAGCAGCAGCAAGAGCAGATGGACCAGGCCTTCAACTTCACTCCCCAGTCCCCCTTGTTTTCCTCTAACATATATTTTACACATACCAGAAGAGCATCCCGGAGCCTGACCCTTCTCCCCAAAGTCTGCCCACTGCTTCCTTGCTCATCTTCCCCTTTCTATCTCCCATCATAGACAAAAGAAAGATGCTCTAGTTCACAGATTCATGTGGTCTCACATGGTTCCTTTTTACCTGAAGGAAGTACTGATCACCTGCCCAGATCCCAGCACAAAGTAGCTTAAAAAAAACCCACTAAAATAAGTGTTTTCCTTGCCGCTGTCATCCCCGTAAGAGGGGCAAGACCCTAAAGATATTCATCTTACCTGTATGCCCAGCCAGCTGCACCCATGAGTAGCGTTTCTTGAAGGGGCTGATGACTGGTAAGTTAACCATGGTTTTAATCGTATGCCATGCCTTTTTCTGAAATATAGAGAAAAGAAATATTAAATTGTGTCAACTCTAAAATCCTGACACCATGAATGAAATTCACACACCCTGAGTTGTCCCTCCCCAGTTTGTTTGTTAAACCTGTAAACATTCAAAGATGGAACCATAAAACACACACTGTGATCACCATTGGAAAAACACACACTTAAGAGCAAGAACAGAAATACTTCCTACCATTGACAAGAAAACTGCCTGCAAGACAAAAAGTGTGTCATGCTGTACATATCACAGGCTTGTTCTTAGCCACACCTGACCTCTGAGTCATGCAGTACACAGACAGCACTCTGAACACACACAGAAGCCCACTAAAGTTTCTATGAGACATGAACATAAAAGCAGTTTGCCACTGTTAACAATACTTCTTTTCCCAGAAGCCTTCAGCATCACCTCATAATTAACAGCTTTTTCCAAGTCAGCGGGTGATTCTTACTGTGACAGATGCATAGAAAATGCTTCTCTAATTAGGCACCAAGGTCACTCAGTTCCCTGTAACACCAGTTGACAATGTGCTGTAAGATCTATTCCAGGTCATGGATTTTCCCGCTCCGCCCCCTCCTTCCCAATTCTGTTACATTTTAACAAAGCTGGGCACTGCTCTTGCCACCTTGGCTGTCCCACAGTGCAGCTGTGTGGATACTGCTACAGGCAGACAGGGAAACACAGCAGCTGCTCGGATACAGCCATTGAGCGCTCTGTCGCAACRCGGGGGAAGCAGAAAGTGAAGAAGTTTCAGGTTTTGGAACCGAAACCCAGRTAAGTAGCAATCACAGCCCATAATGACACTGGTGTTCACATTATAGAGTGAGTGATCCCAAAGTGCTTTACAAACAAAGAAAGCAGGTTCATTTCTTCTTTCTCTAGGACATGATGCCCTGCTGAACAAAAAGGAGCTGGTAATAGCGCACCGTAGTTCTGCACAACAGTTTAGCACTGAGGGTTTTTTTTGCTGAACCCAAATATATTTAGTGGGTAGGCTGGGTTTTCAGTAGCACTTATCAATAGCCTAAACACTCTCCATCAAAATCAACAGGAGCCATTGATTTCACTGAAAAGAGTTTAGAGTATTGATGGACACGTGAAAGTCCACCTTTAAAATACTACATGATCTCTAGCAGGGACATTGATTTGATGATTTAGATGCTCAAGCCAACGAACAACTACCGTCTTCTACAAAAGACTTCACAGAAGTAAAAAATACAGAAAGTAAAATCACAGGCAATGCTATAGAGGCAAAACATAGTTTTCCAAATCACGTACTGGCATGGTCACCCTTCCCCACACTTGTTCAGTTATCACAGGTTTCTTGTGAGGTATCTTCTGGCAATGTTGGTCATTGTGTGATGGCAAAACCTCGTGGCTGTCCTAGGACATATYAAGAGGATATGGCAATTTATAGAAGCAAGTGATCTTTCTTTTAAAGATAGGCTTTCACCAAGAACATTGTGAATTATGCTGCAAATTTAAACTGACGTAAAATAATCTCCATAGGGATACAGTTATCTGAAATAAGAATTCTTTCCCCCTTATTTAATTTAGCTTGGTTTTGAAAGCTGTTCCAGCTGAAATGAAGTCACTCTTGGTCTGATATGTGTCCCATGCAGCAGTAATACTTTTGTAAACATACAGTGCTAGCAAGAGGAAGCATCCAAAGAAAGTCCCGGACATTTCAGAATTATGAAAACTCAGTTGCACTTACGCAACACCACAGATGTTGCTGGCTTTAGCTAAACTTCAGTTTAATAAATACCTTCTGCAGGTTTAAGTGTCCCTGCAGTCTCCACTGGATTTTGTATTATTTGCCTTAAACTGCTCCAGATTGCTACTGCGCAGAGTTAAACAGTGGCTGGGCTCTAACTCGAAGCTAGCCGCTTTTTAGTGGCAACGAAGAAAGCCCTTGCACATCATTCGGAAACATCCATAACTTCCCTTATGGCCAAAAGTGCAATGCAAATATTGTTATTCAAGTAGAAAAGATAATAAATGTCTTTTGTATAGTCTTTTTGCCAAATCTAGCTGATAGTAGAATCCCTTCAGTCTGCTCTGCTGTTTCTGCTCCAGATGGACAGGGCTAAGTTATTTACAGAATAGTTGAAAGTAAACCTCACTGTGAGTTAAAATATTCCCTTTGAAGGTAGCTTTTGAAAAAAATTAAGTTTTTAAAGATTCCAGCTCAATCTTCAGGGTAGCACTGCTGTTTCCCTATCCCTCAATCAGAAATGAGCAGTGTTCCCCATCCCTCCAACAGAGATCCTACACTCATCATAATGCCCCTCTCCTAACATAATGTATCCTGTCTGTCTCCCAATGATTCGTCACACTGCTATTTCCAAAAGCGAGGAGAAGCACAGGTTTTCAAGGAATGCATGTCAGCTGTCAATGCAACACCACACGCTACTGGCTTTCCCACCTCCTCCCTCCCACCTAGCCCTAGGAAGCTGCAGTTTATATTTTTACTGTGGGTGTGAAGGGGAGACAATGGGCCAAATCCAGCCCGAGCTCGAGCAGGCTTTGGCTGCTTATGTTACAGCTACCTTGGATGAGTATGTCTAAGCTACACATACAATAAATACGCACTGTCAATTTGTTACAATCTCTTTACAGGCATTTTTCCTTTAACTCAGGGAAAGCATGAGGCTCAAGCTAAGATGGAAAGGACTGCAGCTTCAGCACATACACCCATCCCAGTGTGCTGCCATCAGCAGGGGTTCAGTAGATGCACTCTCCTCCCAGCAGCTTCCAGTCCCCAAACTCACTCAAGCCATTGCCAGCAAGCAAACAGGGCTGCATGCTCTTGAAGCAGCGGTGTGAGTGGGAAGATGAAGACTCTTTGTGCCTGCGTGCCTGTTGTGGGAGGAATCTTTCTCACTTCTATTTCTAAAGCAAGATCTCTTCCTCTTTGTTAGCAATGGTTTTATGTTTTTCCAACCACTGTTTCATGCAGCAATGGCAAAGAGGACTGCTGCCTATGTGCAGTTGCTGTCTACATCTCCCTCAGTCCACACTTCCTCTAGATTCCTGCTCACTCTTCCTTGGTCTCTTGCTCGGTCTGTTTTTCTCCAAACCACTAATTCAGTGTTTGATGCTATCCACATATATTCAGAGAAAGTTCTCATTTCTCTCTAACAGCATTGTCTGAATCAAATGCCTCTGACACCACCAATGCAGTTTCATATTCCTCTTCAGATTCACATACTAAAGAGTTCTCCAGAAGCAGAAGGAAGGCATTCCAAAAGGCCAAAAAGTCAAACATGAGAAATGTAAGCATTCTTAGATTCAGCATACAAATTAYTGAAACATTTTCTGTATTTTATACATTCCTACATGAATAGATGTATACATACATAAAAGCAATAAAAGGAGTGGTATGCTAAAGAGTGGGAAAGCTAGTTTCCTGTTGTCTAGCTAGCAAAAGAGGAGAAACCAAGCAGAAGAGTATGGCAGTATGGCACTGACCCCTTCAGTGGGGCCMCAGTGCATTCAACACACTTGGCTCTGTATCTGATGTTGACCAGATACCTATGATATCTGGATTACTCATTTGAATCACTCTTCCAAATGCAAAGCACAGCAACAGAAAGGCATATTTCCGTGCAGAAGACACAGCAAACTTGCTCTGTGTTAGCACTAACATCTCTGGACTTGATACTGGCCAGATGGGGTGTGCACCAGCACCTCCAGCCTATTCATCTCTGGAGAGAGGTAGCCCTTACCATAAGGCCTATCCCATCAAGAAACAATGAAGGTGGGCAGCAACCGATAGCCACTGGCTCCTGCGTACACAGCTCCCCCCAGGCCTGCTCTCACAATGTTATTAGTATGCAGAAGCACAGCCATCACACAAGTGACGTTTGCACAAGTAGGACTTCACACAAACCCACTAAACTCCCTGGGAGCACTCGCATCCATTCCCCAGGCATCACTGTCCCCAAGAATTAATCTGCAGAAATTGCCAGGGTTTCCTGAAATCCTCCCATGAGCAGTGCAAAAACATACTAATAGCAAAGTTTGTTCAATGGGTTAGTGSAACATTTGATTCCTCCCCCCCTTTTTTTTWTTTAAATGGAGTAGTATGAAACAAGTAAAATCCCCCTCTGAGCATATGCTAAATCCCTCTTAGACAGGTGATCTACTCTGACCTCTAAGGACAACAGAGGAAAGGGACTTCTTCCTCTGCTGATCTATGGAAAAATAAACACCTCCTCCTCATTTAAGGGGAAAATGACAAAGACCTCTGTTCTGCAAATGCCTAAAACAAATACAACTACCCTCAGGCAAGCACTGACAATCAGGTAACATATACAGGAGTTTGCAGAATTGAGTTCTAACCGAAGCAAAGAAAATAAGCATTAAAATAGAAGGACACCTAAAATAACATGGTGGGGAAGGAGAAATGAGAAAAGCTTTCTCAAAACAAGCAAACAACTCCATCAGTTCTAATGAAGTTAGTATGTTACCTGAACCTGTAACGACTTGAAGAAAAACAGTAGGCAGAAACATAACGTAACTTGGTAAGGGCCCTAAAACCATTCATTTTTTGCACTATCATCAGCTGAGTGGAGAAGTAGTCTCTTGCCTGAGCTGGTAAGTAGGTAATTTTGCTAGGCTATAGTAAGCAATGACCCTGAGATCCTTTTCCCAGTAAAACTTCAGCAGTTTCTTTATGCAAGATCATGTTGTCTTTTTTCTGTGCACTAGTACAAGCCTACGCAAACCTACAAAGAGCTATTATGACAGTAAGAAACAAAAGGGTAGGGAGAAATTTCTTTATAATCTTTTTCTTTTCCCCTAAAGGCTTTAAGGAAAGAAAGAGTACTTAATTGTCAGTCGTCATAATTTACTGTTCTGTTAAAGTCCTTAAATCATTTAGGCTAAATTCTGCAACTCTGGGACGTGGGGACTGAAATATGATCTGTATCACTGGTTGCCACTGCCTACTCAGTGTCTCACTAACTCCTAGAAGGAACAAGGTTTCTCCGCAGGGGACTTACAAGGAGTATAAAAAGCTCTAATTATCAAAAAATTACTACATGTGTTTCAAAATAATTCTTAAGAGCCACGCATCCAAAACACAAAAACACCAAGTAATACCTTGCTTGGCAATCTCAGCCAACGCCATGCAACTGAGCAAGCACATGGGAAGGTGCTGGGCCTCTGTCCCTTGCCGTAACAATAGCGACTGGAAAATGTCATACCTGAGAATGTATCAGAGCACTCGCTGAAACTTCTTTGTATGAGTAGGCTCCAAGCTAACAATAAGTGTTACAAAGCTAGGTATCAGTTCTGTGTTATCCATGCAGAGTATTACTCATTCTCCAGTGGCTCACTTTTCTTCTGTCAGTTTGTTTGCTTTTTGTTTTGTGTTTTTTGGTTTTTTTTTCCCCCTTCTCTTAATTCTTCCTTCCTGGGTCACACACTAGCATCCACATTATTCTTTTAGAGGGACAGAAGAAATCCTAAACATGTCCATGAGATTATTCACAGAGCTGTCATAAATGTCAGCAAGACTAGGTCGTAGGGTCTAGTCCAGTAAAAATTCATCTCTTTAATATGTTCTCAAAAACTTCTTTTAAACTCTGTATACATTTTACAGTTTTATTATTGTATTGGTTTTATACTTTATAGTATGTACATTTACTAAAAGACCTCTATAAAAAGCTTTAAAGTTTTTAAAATGCAGTAAGTTAATTACATCTACAAAATACTTAACTGTTTTACTTGCTTTAGTTTATTAAAACTGAAAATCAGCTTGAAAGCTAGTTTGCTTCCTTTTTTTAATTCTTTATACTTTGTTTCACTCAAATATTTCATTCAACTTGGAAAATTAAGTTAATGTATTCAAATTTGTTCTCCATTTCCAAGAGTCTGTGGTTTTATTTTAAATTAGCTCTGACTTGACATTCTGGACCTGCACAAAGAACTTAAACATGACTTGCAAGCAACCAACCACACTATGTTAATAAACTAAAACTAACCTCAACAAACTTTGCAGCCAGCTGTTTCACGGCAGCCACTGCCAGCTGTCACCATAAAGTGCTCCCATAAGAAATCATTCGGAGCAGACCACTACTGAGACAATTACTAGGCTAATTTAATCACTTTGTAATTAGATATGCTTCTCTCTGGGTGGAAGTAATCAATAACTACAGTACTATAATTACACCCAATAAAAAAATTACAAATACTTCAACAAGGATCCGCTGATTTGTCAAAATCACAACGTTCCACAGAAACGCACTGGTAACAGCATACTTCTCCCCAAACCAATGGTGTTTTCCACAGGTTCAGCTTCACAGCAGCCAGCTTGAAAGGGGACACTGTTTCAAGGGTGTGCAGCACTGGGACAGTGAACTGTACAGTTCCATTTGATGGGGAAATCTGGGGATCTGAGTGATATAAGAAGTATTTTAAAAAATAGCAAGTGCTGCTGAGCAACATGCTATCTTCCCATACCTAGAATTTACCTACTGAGGTATTCCCACTTGGAATTCTTTCAGTTTGAGGCTTAGTCTGCTTGTCTTTGCAGACCTTAAAGAGGCAAGCAGTTAACTTGGTCAGAGCCAAATCCTGGAGCAACTGATATTTCTATGCCCAATTTAAGCAAATGACAATTATCCTTGTTCCCTGTTTTGTTGTCTATATATATATGTGTGTGTGTGTGTGTATGCACATGTGTGCACGCATGCATAACACTTGCTTTTCACTTTCAGTAGCCTGTTTCTGTGCTTTTAACCCTATTAAAGGTTTCTAGAATCCTTAAACTAAGGAGATTCTCGCTGCCAAGTCTACTACCCACTTGGCTGAATCAGACATGAATCACAAATCAAGACAAGGATCTCAATGGGTGGGAGGTGAAAGAGCAAGTCAACAAGAATAATGCTTCCCAAGCAAGCCCTGACAGAAGCCTGTGAGCAAATACAACCCTTATAACCAAGTTTCTGAGTGCAAACTTGATTCAACTCCCCCAAGATAGGGTGAGGCTCTTACAGCAAATGACTTAGCCCTATTATTACCACATTTCATCTTTTGTCACTGGACAGAAAAACAGGTTCCTGATGCACACAGGAAACATTACTCTTCACCATATTCCCAGATGAGATTGTTCATCACAGGACAAAGTATTTTGGCCTAGAACCAAAATGTTGCTCTACACTAACTTACATTGACGGACAGCTCAGCCCCTGAGTCTAGATCTTGGAAAAGGGGCTATGCCCTGACCTAATGAGAACCAGCTTCATTCTTCAGAGGAGTTACGCCAACCAACATCAACTGATGATTTGTGCAAACCACTGCAACTGGCCTTTTGCCAGGGCAGCTGTATTAACTGAAATCTTCAGCTGTCACTCCAGGAATATAAACAGGATAACAGTGTCCTAGATCTAGGAAATTACTGAGCAACCTCCACATGTCATGCTCCTTGGGACCCTTAACCATTCCTTTTATCTGCTTTAGTCAGGGGAGTCCCCAAGGAACTAATGCTTGCTGCTTTTTCCACACAATTGATCTTCCTGTGGTACATGAGTGCCAGCTGGAGCAGGAAGACTGATGATCAACAGCCAGGGAGAACGCACACTCCTGAGGAAGAACCGCAGTTTGCATGCTGCATGAGTAACTTCCTCATCAGCACCTCTAATCAGACTGCTAGGCAAACTGTGACTACACCTTTCTCTCTCTCTCTCTCACCATCCAGCCTCCAAAACTTTGAGAAGAAACAGTGCTCAGCCTCTACCTAGCCCTTGATGCTTCCTCTTTTGCACTCAACCATGGGTTAGGGCCACAGCTGCTCAACCAGCCTTTGGCAGGTGTATCCTCTGACTGTGGGGTTTTCATTTCCTGTTTGTACCTCAGTCAAGATGGGCTGGGCTAATTCTTCAGAGTCATGAGAAATACTTAATGCAATCTGCAGAAATAAAAATGCAAGACAGAAGCCTCAGGTTCCTGCATTTTCCTCTTTGTCATGCCTCACCATGCATTATACAGTGAAACACACACATTCCTTGGCTTGCTCTCCTTTAGAGTACTTAGTAAATTTGTTCAATACTCATTCAGCCTAGAAAAAAAGGAAGAAGGCAAGGAGAAAGAAACTGATGAGCAGTATCAGACTGAATTCCTTGGAGCACAAAGTTTCAGGTCCCGTTTCACGGCTGGATTCCACCTGTAATTCCAGGAACACATTCTCTCTCAAAGTCAGAGGAAGAGTGAAGTGCCATGGAGTGACAGCACTGCTTGCCTTTCTGCAAGCAGCAGTGATCRCAGTCTGCTGACTCTGCTACAGCAATCAACATTGGCATTTTGCTTCTGATCATTATCAAGTAAAATAGCCACAATCTTTATTGCATTCCCAGGCCAAAAGCCAAGGCAGCCAAGGAATTACATGCCACAAGTGTTTCATTCGCTTTTCTCACAAGGATTCTGTAAAAGCCAGTTTTGTAAGAGGCAATACTGTTAACTGGAAGCCAGATTTTGATTTTTCTTCTAATAAGAAAGGGCTAACATTGCTGTTTTGAGGGATACTTAAATCTCCAGCTTTCAAAAGAGAGCTTTCACAAGCCCATATTTCCATTAATGCAACTTACACAACTTCTGATGTGCTCTGTTCTGAAAGACTGGCTCTCTAAGAGGATGTTCTGCCACCTGTCCCTGCTAAACCTCAGTGAAACTGAGCCAAAGGAGTCTTGTCCCTTACAGGGATCTGCTAGAACAGCAGTCTTGCTGGAAACTGGAATGTTATTATCCAAAAGTAAATGGAAAGTTCCTCAGTATAGGAAACTTACACAGACCAATAAAGAGGTCCAGCCTGCAACACAAGTACAATTTGTCAAAGCAGAGTGAACTGTGTATGACCTCAAATCCGAATGTACTATAAAAAGTGCCGATTCACTTCAGTGAGGTGAGGCTTCTGCACAAGATCAAGAGAGACTGTGTTTAGGCAACAAGCCAGGAAAGAACTTCAAGAAGTTGATCTGCCCTGGGTGTACTCCAGACACTCAGGAAGGGAGCTGAGCATGTGCTGCATCTTATTTGTGGGTGGTACAGACTGTTACCTGGAGGCACAGTTCTATCCAGCCCGCTGAGCCAGAGCTGRGGCCTAGGCTCATCAGTTTACCACCCCAGCGATTTAATGAAATCTCCAGTTCAGAAAGATAAGTAAGAGAAAAAGAGGATTTTTTTTAATGCTTACCCTTGCAATTATTTACAAAATTAAGTCTCTCCTATCAATACCTGCATGTAAATCAGGTTTTTAGAAATCACTATTACATGCATGTACATATGTACATACATATAAAGAGGTTACTGACAGCTATTTATTTTTAAAATGCACTTAAATCTTGTTTCTTCCCTTGCCTGATAATTCAGTGTCTAATGTCCTAAAATGTCAGATACTTGCTTGTGAAAAACCTGAGAAACTCTATTGCCTCAGTATGGGATCTTGGTCCAGACACATGCCCTTTCTCTGCTCCAGTTACTGCAAGTGCAGGTTACAATAGCTGCACTTCAGAACAGCATTCAACGACTTAAGTAATTAACACTTGTAAACTACATTAGAGGCATTCAAGTCCTCAAATAAGCAGCAATATAGTGTTAAGTGAAAAGCGTATTAGAGTCTAAAAATACGCCATATAAAGAACAGATCAGATGTGCAGATACTGGTAACAGTTTACCATCTGCTCTTCTAATYTATCACAAGACAAAGTTCAGTACTCTGTTTCTTCTCTCCTCCTTTGTCTCTTCCAAGCCCACATTTCCATTCACCTCTAAAGAGGCAGGAACAGCCTCTGCTTCGCCTATCRGACTCCAGCCTGCTGTGCAAATAAGGCCCACCCTCAGCAAAGGAATGCAAGTGTCAACACAGGACAGGGCACTGCTATTGAGCGGGGTGTGGTATTTACCTACAGGAAAGCCACAGCCTTCAGCAACCACTTTAATAGCTCAGAGCTTTAACATAGTAACTGTGAGATTATTCCAAACCACTGTATTGAAATGATTTTTTTTTTGTTTAACTCATACTTGGATTTGCATGAGAATATAACAAGCAAATACAGGTGTCTGCAAACACAACTTGACAATGACAGAGAAACTTGGGATTGAAGAGAAATGTAGAACCTTCACCCTCCCCATAGGAGCAAGGGGATCTTCTGGGTCACCAAACAGCGGTTTGTTTTCAGAGCAAACCTAAGATCAGAGGAACTCTCCCTCTCTCAAGTCAGCACCAAGTGCAATGCAAAGAATCTGGAGAAGAGGATGACTTCTCCCTTGAGCAAAAGTACAGGATCAGAAGAGAATTTCTGTTAACAGAACAGCACAAGAAAGGCAAGCTGAATTCCTCCTCCGTATAAGAAGCAGATAGTCTCAGAAGAGATGAGATTATTTAAAATTTTAATTTCCATAGCCTAGCCTTAAGAAAAGAGACAACTTGAGGCCTTATATAAGCAGGAGTGACTCAATTGAAGACTGAGCTGAAACTCCTGAAGAGTTGTATGTTGTACAGGGTATGTTTCCTCTGCCCTGTAGGTAAACAAACGTGTTTACAATCGAGATCCTGGGGAATCCCATCTTTTTAGAAGCACAAACATAAAT
This sequence comes from Rhea americana, assembly GCF_003343005.1. NCBI lineage: Eukaryota > Metazoa > Chordata > Aves > Rheiformes > Rheidae > Rhea > Rhea americana. The sequence continues at coordinate 2,612,953 of NW_028185062.1, read as the reverse complement.
TGTCAGTTATTAAGAATCTCACCCAACTAAAAATAATAAAATGGCATAGCTTATAAATAGATCATTTATCTACCATAACTTTTCTCTCTTGCAAAACAGAGACAAAAACAAACAAAACAAAAAAAAAAACACTCCACAACCCCACAGAATCCTGAAGAATTTTCTACTGTTGGGTTCCTAGCAACAGAATGACAAGCCACGCTCTCCTATCTTGTACAATCATCTAGCCAAGCCTCCTAAAATTTGGAGCAATCAGCACCTTCTATGCCAGATTGGACACAGGTAGCAGAACCCAAAAGTGACCAATACGAATACACCAGAGCCCAGCAGATGAGGAAAAGAAAGACATCTGAAACTTCATTTGCAGATGGCTTATTGCTTGCCAAGCATAGAGAGGAATAAATCATGCAGAGAAACTCCTTCACAAGCCAAGACCGATTCTGCTGCCCTGTGTTCTCTCATTCTTGCAGAATACAACACGGAAAGAAAACTGGTGACTTGGCTTCATTCCTTCCACAGCCATCCCCTATCTCAGTAGCTGTAGTGGCACCATGACCAAATGACAGGAGAAAGCACTTTAAAATCCTCTCTCACAGAATTTTCAACAGAAAGGATTGTCTGACCTGAAATGAGAGCCTCAGGACTTCATTGCTTAGTCTATCTGGGTTTGTGCAAAGATGACAGAAAAGTTGCTTATCTCAATCCCAAGGAGTAAAACAATACAGACTGGGTTCAATTATCAGCCCAGAATTCTGACACTCAGCATTTTACACTATGAAAAGTAAAAGCTAGAGCGTAGGAAGGTCTCCCAGTTTCTTCAGATTACATTCTCTTCTGAACAAAGTTGACCCTTTATGGAAGCAGCGCCTCTGCTCCCGCAGAGCTCCCATGTGCAGGAAATGCTGGGGAAGGAGCCCGCAGACGCACAGCTTATCATGATGAGTACACTCATGTCACCCTCAGCCAACAGCCCACTCAAACCCCACAAAAGATAACAAACAGCCTATCTGCATGCCCAAACACTGTCTGTTCACACAATTATCCTTCCTATCGCTGTATCACAAGCATACAGTGGTGAAGAAAAATTCAGAGGCCACCTTTTAATATTTGCCTGGTCTCTTACAGGGACTCTGTAGAAAGGCAAATAGTTCTCCACATCAGCATTCAGCTCTGTTAATTAGGAAGTCAGCCTTTCTTTCTTGTGGTCTTCTGCCTGATTCACTGCATATCTACCTATTTCTGCAACATAAGAAACGGAGATCCTGCAAATGTGGCATTAGTCATTATGTAACTGTAACTTGTCTGTTGAATTGGTCTGAAATATAGAATAGCTGCTTTTTAATTGAGAATCATCCATTCTGTGCATCAAATACCATGCCAGCTTGTAATTAAATACTGTAGGATATTAATATGCACAGACTGCACAGTCACTTTAATACTTTTATTTCATAGATTTTCAGTGCTTGACTGTATATTTTCCTAACATAGTTGTTTCACGTTCTATCAATGTGGTTTTTTTGGAAAACATATCTTCCTCGTGTTTTAAAGCAACAGTCTGCTTGATCATCAAGTTTCAATCTTCTGACTAGTCTTCCCTCTCTCCTTTCCAATGGCATTCCCAACTAGTCCCAATCGCTCCCTCTGTTCACCTGTATATGTCCTGCAGTTATCACAATCCTCTCATCTCCCTTTTGTCTCCAAAGTTTTTTGCTGTTGTTGGGTTTTTTTCTGTTCTTGACCAGCCTGCATTTGAATCAGGCAGCTTCCTCCTGTAGTGTCTCTTTACGTAACACAGGTCATTAGAAAGTGCAGGAGAGTGTTGCTACCCATGGCACTTGCTGAGTGAATTTTTAAGGGTTTTCTACACAAGTGCTGAACTTCAGAGCATCTCAATGCATTCTAGTAGTAGTGGAAGGTGCTGACACCTGACAACAGTGTTCCATCCTCACTTCCTTTCTAAAGCATGTGTTATAAAGTGCACTAGAGCTGGCTGGTGTGTTGAAGGTATTTATGCTAAAGAGGACACTTAAGGGAGTATGGTACCTGGAGAGGATTTTCCATCTCTCTGGACAATGCCCCCTTCATATGGGGCAAACATGAGGCACAGCTGTCTCCTGCACAGCAGATCCTTCCCAAGTGGCTGACACGTGGGATGGTTGCGCACGCTTTTCTCTGCTGAGCTCCACCAACCTCATGTGTGTGCTCCATCCTGACTTTGAGGTGTGCCAGCACCACAAAGATGAGAAGCAAAAACATACATCTGATTCAGCAGTTCATCATGGGAAACAAGCATAAAGCAAAGCACAAGTATGACATCCTGCCCACAGTGAACATCACTGAGAAGAACCACTGCAGTTTTCTCAACTAGGTTGAGCTGCTGAAAACAAAACAAAAAAACTAAACARAAGTAAGACACAAAGAAAGTGTTTTCTGTTGCAGTTCAGAGTAACAAAGGCTAGATCGTTTTATATCAGGAAGTAGCAAAGAGCAGGAGGCAGAACAGCTCTACTAACAATGAAGGTTTCCTACTATCACTAGATGACAAAAACATTCTCCTTCTATACAGTATTCAATATAATTGACCAAGAGATATTACTCTTATAATATGAAAGATGTATGAAGCTGACAGCAGTTTACATCTCCTTGATGCAACATCATTGAGCAACAAGCAAACTATGCCATAGCCACTAGGCTTCTTATTGCACAGTTCTACAGCACTGCAGCCTCCTGTTAAACTGGCAATCATTTGATGGGCCAATGAATAATTTCAGTGCCAATTGCACACAGACATAAAATACATCTCTTTTTACCTAATCTTTAACCACCCGTGACTACACCTCTGTTATCAAGGGGTCCCAAGTGTGGACGAGGTCAGATGGCTGGTGAACTGCAGATTAAAGCTGAATGTGTGCAAAATAAAGTTGGTTTCAGTAGGCTTGGGTAGGCAGTTTAAAAAGTTTGCCATCACTGTGCCACTTCATTTGGATCCTGTAGATTAGGAGTGTTCCTGGAATCTGGCTTAATGCCAAGCTCCTGCAACGCAGCATCTGTGTCATACTTGCTTCAGGCACCAATTGGCTTGGAGATTCTGTCCCAGGCTCTGGATCTGAATTGTACCAGGTCTATGACACTATTTCAAATGAGTTGCCAATTGAGCTCTGGCTAGCTTCTTCCTGAGCTTGCCAAGGAATGGAAGGTTTGGTAACAGGCAATAGTAGCTAGGTCTGATGGGTTCAGGTTAGGTTTCTTGAACAGTCTTACAGTTGCATGTTCTATAAGGGAAGAGAAATTTTCATCCTGTGTGGGAAGCTGACAGTTTACAGACACAACAACAACAAAAAAATGCTGCTTACTATGTATTATCCCCCCCCCCAAAAAAAGAAAGCATTCTCTATTACTAACAGGATTTAATCAATTAAGCATAGGAAACAACATACCAGTGCAACTGCTAGTCTGACACTGTGTGAACAGCTAGTCTCTCCTGCCTACCCTGTGCTTTACCCACTGCTCTTATATCATATGGAATGAAATGGTGGAGACTAACTTTTTTAATGATATTTTTCCATGAGTATGCCATGTTATGGACAAACAACACCATCTAGCCTACATCAAGCTTTATAGAGGAAGATGTGCCAGCAAACAAAGCTGAGTATTGAAAAAGAGAGAGAGAGAGAGAGAGAGAGAGAGAGAGAGAGAGAGAGAGAGAAACTCTACCTCAGTCCCCTTCCTCTGTAAAACCTTTATTGAGAGAGAAAGTAAGAGAGACAGATAGCAACCAGATAGTGACTTTACTGGTGCTGAGCATTAAGACAAAATCATCCTTGCATACTTAGAATCATAGAATCAGTAAGGTTGGAAGGGACATCTGGAGATCATCTAGTTCAGCCTCCCTGCTCAGCAGGGTCACCTGGAGCATGTTAGACAGGGTTGCATCCAGGTGGGCCTTGAAGATCTCCAGAGAAGGAGACTCCACAACCTCTCTGGGCAACCTGGTCCAGTGCTCCGTCACTCTCACAGGGAAGAAATTCCCCCTCATGGTCCAGCGAAACTTCCTGTGCTTCAGTTTCTGCCCATTGACTCTTGTCCTGTCACATGGGACAACTGAAAAGAGTTTGTCCCCATCCCCTTGACACCCTCCCTTCGGATACTTATACACACTGATAAGATCCCCCCTCAGTCTTCTCTTCCCCAGGCTGAAGAGGCCCAGCTCTCACAGCCCTTCCTCACAGGGCAGGTGCTCCAGCCCTCTGACCATCTTCATAGCCCTACGCTGGACTCTCTCCAGTAGCTCCATGTCTCTCTTGTACTGGGGAGCCCAGAACTGGGCACAGTACTTGAGACAAGGCCTCCCCAGGACCGAGTAGAGGGGCAGGATCACCTCCCTTGACCTGCTGGCAACACTCTTCCTAATGCACCCCAGGATACCACTGGCCTTCTTGGCCACAAGGGCACATTGCTAACTTTAGAATACTTTAGAAGGAAGAATAATATTACCTTTTCTGCCATCACATTTTATAGATAATCACCCCAAAATGAACTATGTACAATGATCCTTAGTCCTCCGAGTCAGTGCTAAACAACCACCTACTACATAAACACAATCTGCATTATTAGCTTCCAGAAATAGTCCAGCCTTTGGCTGTATTAAAGCAAATTGCATTATATTGTGACCACTTCATTGAATTGTTTCACTTTAATACACTCTGTACATACGAAGCCTTAGCTGTGAGTTGACAGGCTGTTTCTGCTTGTGTTAACTAGCTCCAGTTCAATAAAAAACATTCACCTCCATCAAATCTGTCTAATAGGTTAAGAGTGGTAGACCTCAAAAACATAAACAAACATGCTAAATTTCCAAACCATTACTTCAGCCACTACCCTTACTCCTTTTCATACTGYTGTTGGTTTTCACAAACAAATCTTCAGCTCTCCCTATGAGTTGATAATAGCCTGTGAAAATCTGCCTAGGTGAGACCTCTTTGTGTATCAACTCTTATGGGATAAGCCATTACTTTCTTTTCTGCTTTCCAGCTGTGAGGAGCATCACAAGGAGGTTTCAACCATAGCAGCGTATATACACGGAGAGAAAGACAAACTTTTTCAATATACTTAATCCAACAGATTCATACGAAACAACACTATAACAGAGCTCTTCCAATTTTAAACTGTCCAGCAGGTATACCTTACAACATTAAAAATGAAATCTATCAGGAGGACTGATGTGAAATAGAACAATCTTGTAACCTTTAAGTCACCATTTGAGAGGTCAGAAGTTATTAACTAGCAGTATGTCTCTCTCTCAAATGATTTGCTAAGATCTAACTCATTTTCTGCTAGACAAGAGTTTACAGTACTTAAAACAGTCACCACTGGAACAGATACTGCTGATGCTTCAGATGCACTCCACCATCTGAGCATACAGCAGAAAGCAAACCATCCTCAAACTGAGAGAAGGCTCCCAGTTCAGAGTTGTGGCCTGATAACTGGGCAACRTGGGAAGACCTATGCTACCACTGCTCACCTCATTTGTTCTGTGTATAGACTTCAGTACACAAGAATGTCATCACAAAATMAGCATTTTTTCAGAATAATAAGTATTCCATTGAGACTAGCTGCCCCTGAGCAGCAAGCAAACGAAGCCTGGTGTCTAATAGACTGGTGACCTACAGTCCTTCACCCTCATCAAAACAATCACAGCTTGTCACTGTGTCCTCTATGGGCTTGTGTGAAAAAAACCTCCAATCCCTCTCACATTTCCACATCTCCCCACAATTTCCTCATCTTCTTCCCCAGTCCCTAATTCCCCTAGTCTTGTTCACATTCTCTTATCTCACCAGCCCGCAGCACTGCATGCTCCTTCYAATATTTTCTCCTAATTACCATTAAGACAGGAGGCACCACATGTTGTAGCTGGCTTCCTGGCACATCAGCACTGACAGACTGGCCAGTGCACACAYGCCGATTCATTAGTGAACAGGCAAAGAAGTGAGAACCGGTGAACTCATGCTGCACCTTCTCCCTCAGAGAAGGAAACGTACACACTGATTTGGGTTTCTCTCCTCTATTTAGAGGCTGATTTTTGTGGAACTTTAAAGAGATCTTGTAGGTAACTTTGAAATCTCTATCACACCATCAAATCTGGCTGAAACCTATTAAAGTTCTAAAAAGCAAAATTGATAGATGGAGTGRTTACACAAGCTTTGTTTCTTTAGAAAAAGTAGGCTAAAAACCCATTAAGAGTCTACTTATGTCATCCCTTCATTCCTATTCTTCATTTAAAAATAACAATTCTATTCTAGTGCATTAGCTTACATAACTCTCTCCTGAGCTGAAATAGTTCAAACTTTCAGCCCATATTTATCAAGCATGTGTGTGTATGTATTTTTGTCCATTTTAAGGTGTTTGGCAGGAACGCAAAGTAATAGCAAAAAGATCAGTAAAACCAAATAAGCTTCTCTAATGGCTATCTCTCAAACTTTCTGCATTAGTATCATTGCAAGCGAGAACTGAACTGCTTTTTCTCCAGCAAGCTGTCAGCTGTTCTCATGGTTACAGATCTAGGAATTTGGAATGACAGGTCACAGTTATGAGAACGAGTAGATTTATTTGGCATGTTTCTATCTAGTAAATAACATTCTCCTATAAACAGGACAAGAGTCTGCTGCTGTACATTATCATGTTGTTTATTCTTTGTGAAGACCACTTTTTAGAGTCTCTGTCCCAGCAAAGAAGGTACTAACCAGATTTACATACTTCTTCAAATTCCTCTCTCACGGAACAAAGACAAAAATACGTAACCCTTGCACTCTCTGCCTTACTATAAATGGACCAATGGGGCTTTCATTGGAAGATCCAACTGTATACATACACTTTCCAGATGGGACTTCTCTTACAGCTTGAAGCAGGGGTGGAAATGCATACTCGTCATTTCAATGTAAGAGAAGGCAGTGATGTTGACTATTGTCACTGGGCAGCAAAATCTAATCTGTAAACTGGTTATTTAAAAAATAACCAAAATATCTTTTTGATTAAGTTAACTGCCAAGATTTGTACAATTCCAGATACGACGTTATGCCAATTGCATTAACATTGACATGTGCAATTGGCTTCCACAGAACCACAAAACTCAGCTAGCAGTATAGCAGCAAAACAGGGCTCCCTCACACTTCAGACTGTTGCTGAAGGGGGGCCTTCCCCCAGGAAGCCTATTGATTACTTCAAGCCTCTATTCATTACTGCAAAAGTCAAGAGAAAAATTAGCTTGTGATGAGAAACTGGAACACAGACTCAATAAGTTTCTCTCAAATATTGACCTGCCTAGTTGGGAACAACTTCTAGTCCCGACTGCGCCAGGCTGGAAATGTAGTGCAATCCTCAGTCATTAGTCTCAAGGCATTCAATCCCCCTAACAAGTGCCTTAACACTCTGGGAACATCACCCACATACAGCATTCAATAGGAAGAAAATTACCTGTGGTGGTGATTGTCAGTTCATTCAACTCAGGATATTCTGGAAAATGTTTAACTGAAACACTCATGTTCTTAGAGAACTACTTGCTTTTCTTGTAAGCTGCTGGGGAGTTGAGTCTTCCAAGGTGCACAGCGGGGGACAGTCCCCTTGGACTCACCACCCCAGGACTTTAAGGCCTGACTACTACAGGGCAGCAAGTACTATACACGCAGTAAAGACTCCAGAACTTTTAGTGCTTCAGAGAGACCCTTAGACTATCAGTGCAAGCCGACACAATTTCAAAGAACCAACCAAGCCAACAGAATGCTGCTTCCATTTCCAGGTCAATAGAAAGGAGGCCTACAACCAAGAGGCCAGAGACGGCCTTCTTCAGCTTAGGTCTCAAGTTCCTGAGTCTGCACATGGAAACCTTGAAGCCCCGATAACAGGAACATTATCAGAACTTCTGCTCTCACAGATGAAGACCTGGGCAAGTTTCCAAGGTCCCTGCTAAGCATTGGGAAGTATGGAAAGGCTCGATTGCCTGTGAGCACTAGTCTGAGCTTAGTCACAAGATGCAAGGCTCCAAACTCATGTCTCATTTCCAAAGAAAAGTCTAGGGAAATTCCATTACAAGGGAAATCTCAAATTGTCAAAATTTCCCATGAATAAGGCAGGGTATATCAAGTTTAGTCCACCTCTGTTTTCAGTTTCCTTCAAAATATCTTTACCTTTTGTGTTCAACTCTGAGAATGAGCTTTCATCTGTTAAAATACATACACTAAAACAATATATATGGACAAAATGCACAAATTCACATCTAAAGAGAATCCTTCACAATATGAAATCATTCCTCTGGTTCTATTAAAATTTCTACAGCTACTTCCACATGCACGTGCCTGCCTTGAAACCACAGCCCTCCCTTACAAAGCACAAGCTTATCTATCTGGTCTCAAGATAACTGGTAGAGAAGATTAAGTTCTATGAAGATGAATCCACAGAGGTATTTAAAGCACACACTTCCACTTTGGCATGCCATTTACTCACTGTTTCAGTAAAGAAACAGCATCTGTAAAGAGGCAAAAGCTAAAGAACATCAACTGCAACAAGCCTGTCCTGGTCATCACTAGGTATCACCAAGACCACAGCGCAACCACTTGAAGTGGAGAGCAATGTGCCTTCCCACAGGGAAAACAGCACATTCCTGGGATTCTAGCTCCCATCTAGCCAGCAGCAAGGAAGGGAGGCACGAAATGCATTAAGCAAATATAAGATTTGGCCTATTTTATTTATAAGGCAGTGTCACAAAGCAGTTGCTATTTAGTTCTAACATTTTAGAGTCTTAGGTCCCAGTTCCAGCTCTGATTTGCCAACTTGCTGCAGAAGTGAGAGTGAAATAAAGAACAGCAGTTAGAACTCAGGCTTGTGGTGGGCAGTTCTGCAATCTTCTCCTACACTATAGGCATGGAAAAATAACTCTGCCATTAAAAATATGAAGTATTTTACCAATGAGACATTAAAAACTCCTGAAGATGCACTAAACTTGGTCAGCCACCAAAAATCTTTTTCAAAAACTGAATTTCTCATAGTACTAAAGTTCCTGATTTCCCTAGCACCTAAATGAATTGGACATTCAGAGCTTTAAGTATTTATAATATGGCTATTTTTCGATGATCTATGTAAATATATATATATATATATGTATGTATGTATGTATATATGTATGTATATATCATAAGGATATTTAAAAAAAAAAAAAAAAAAAAAAAACTTCTTACAATTTTTGTTCCTTGTCATTAAAAGCAAGGTGAATGGAACTCTTCAGTTTTACACAGTGCCTAGGAACTTCATAAAATTTAAAATAAAGTAGTACAATTTACAGCCATTTATGCTGTTTTAGATACGTTCATGCCAGACAACAGAGGAGGATATAGTTCTATCTCATGAATTAGCACTCAATACTGCATATGATATATCATTGACCTCAGGCACACGGGAGCAAAACCTTAAAGGCCAAAAGGCTCTTTTCCTGAAGAATAGTTTTGCTTCAGTCTACATTCGGAGACAAGCTAACTTTGAGATGGTGCTGCAGCATGCGATTCTCTGTATTGCTAGTGTTATTAATAAATTGTTGTTCTCTATTAACCATCTATACAGCTCAGGGTTTATCTCAGCAGAATTCACACTCACACTCATTCACCCACTGGAACAGCAGGGGTATTGAGCCAAACGATTCAATAGCCCTTTTCTGTTTTTAATGTCTGTTCTTCTGTTACTTATACAAAATCCCTACAAGCACAGTACACTCTTTTTTTTTTTTTAATAATAAAACTATAGAGTAGTAATTGTTTGACCCTGTACACTAGATTCTATCTCAGGATCAAAAGGGCTTTGTGCATAAATTGAGTAGTAGTATTATTGGTTTCCTGATACGGAATATGCCAAAGTACAAAACATTTTTTTTTCCCAAAGCTAGGCCACAAGTTGATGCAAACAAAACCAATATTGCACACAGCATTTTAGCTCCTGTACTACGTGTCCTCCAATGTAGCAAGCCTGCAATTATCATGAGAAAAGTCCAGCTGGAGGTATCACCTACAAGTACAATTCTTTCTTGCTTATATTTTTTTTCAAAACACATGTTCTACTTGAAAACAATTCAGTGCCAATCAGCTAGCAGTATGAACAACAATTTAAGTTGTGGTCTCAGTAAAGGTAGGAGGGGGAATTTGCTAAAAGCCACATAATTCAGTTACAAAGCCCCAAGAAGCATATTATAAAGAGTCAGGCAAATATACGTTATAGATCATGAAAAAACCCGACTAACTGTACACCTTTAAAAGTGCAGTTCATGGCTGAAAGCTGCCAAATTACAGAGGGGATTTGCTGCGAAGAAGGTGTTACCGCCAGAACGGACAAAAGCATGCATTCTACCCATTCCAAGCTCCTCCCCGCCTCCTGTCACGCTCGCAGCAAGCAGCAGCTCAAAAACTGACAACCACAGGCTCCAGGACTGGAAGAGACAAAAGTACCTGCTGGGAAAAGCCTGGAAAAATGTTATTTTGAAGTTCTAATAAAAGAGACGGAAAAAATACCCATGCTCGGAAAACGCCCTCCAAAACTCTGCCGGTCTCAAGCACAGTTTCGTGGCAGAAAAGACTTACAGCCCACACCTCACCGGGATTTCAAAGGAGGCAGCACCCTGAAGCGTTGCTAGAAGAGGCGCAGCAGGGCGTGTTGCACCATCGCAGGAGGCAGGGGCTTCCCAAAGCGCGTCGGGACGGGGCGCAGCGCCGGCACCGCGCTTCGGCGGCGAGC
>NW_028185062.1:2499703-2601297 GCF_003343005.1 Rhea americana | reverse complement strand
AGCCGCGCCGCGCCGCGGGGAGCCCCCGCCCGCCGCCGCCCTTTTGGTTTCGGTTTCCCTGAGGCGGCCCTCGGGCAGCGGAGGTTCCCTCGCGCCGCGCCCCGCCCCCCGCCTTACCTCCGCGCGGGCCAACGGCCGCTCCAACGGCCGCGGCCCGCCTGGCGCGCGCCGCCTAACGGCAGCGCGGGCTCGGCGGCTGCGCCTTGGCGGTCGGGGCCCGGGGGAGGGCGCAGGAGGAGGGTCGGCTTTCGCTGCCTCCGGCGGGGGGCTCCGCCGCTGGCCCCGGGCCCGGGCTGCAGGGGGCTCCTGCGCTCTGTGCGCATCGGTCAGCGCTTTAGCTGCTGAGCGGCGCTGAAGGGGTTTTCTTCACCCCCTCGGGCTGCTGAGCTACCCCGGCCTGCTCCCCTGTCTCTCTTCGGAGAGCCGCCCTGTTCGTTGCTTCTAGTCTACTGAACTCCCACTCTTCACCTAAAATGTAACCCCTGCTGGGCTGCGGCACCTGCTCTAATTGGAGATATTAAGACCTCTGGAACAGGAAAGGCGTCCTACCCACAGGGTTACGTCAGCCAAGATGCTTAGTAAAATCAGTAATTTTGGAACCAAATGTCGAAGCCTTCAACTTAGTTTTTGCTCATTTGTCTCATTGTTTCMTTGTACTCTCCCATCTGCCTCCAGCCATCTGTTGTCTCCTGGCTTAGACTGTGCGCTCCTGGGGAAAAGGGCTGCGCTTGCTCGRCGCGTAACGCGATGTACCCCTAGATCCCGCAATAGCATACGCAAGGGTTTGTTAGCCTATCTCAACGCCTTCCGATTCGCTTGGAGTTGACTGTGATACAGTCCTGTCCCCGCCAACGGTCTCAGAAAAGGCCTGCTTTGCCAGGCCGCACACAAGATGCGGCCTCGTGAGCCGACTGCTGCGCTGCTCACAAATCACAAAGCTTGGAAATGCCGAGGAGCAATTGTGAAGAAAACCGAAGAGCTCCATAAGTGAAAATTTAGGCGCCTTTAGATGCCTTGCCTAGCCACTTGTTTTGCCGATCTGCATTTCCAGCTTAAATCTCTGCATCTTGTGGGGGGTTTAATTCGCTGCGTAGTTGCAACCGTTCCCACAAAGACCTGCCAAGCTGGGTGTCGTGGGTGAAGCATGGGTGACAGCTACTGCCAAGTTGGGTAAAAACATCAGAACTGCAGTGCAGAAGGAAACGGTTGGCAGTACAGCGTTTTACCAACAGACAGAGAGAAAAACAAAGTGCCTGTAGATAGGTATTTCTTCATGGTGGCCAGGGGGAGGGTAAAGTTCTTTCTGTAGAAAGATACAGTTGCCAGCTTTATTATTAGTTTTGTGAATCATTTTAAAATTTACAGTTTAGAAAAGCAATCTTAAAATATTAAGACTGATTAAGCCTGATGCATATGTCAAATTGTACCAGAATGATGAAAAGCATGATTTTAACTGATGGCTTTATAAGAAGACTCGTTTACAGTTGTGAATTGATAGAAACAGCAGAGAACATAGCCACTTTTAAATAAGTATGAAAGTTTACACACACACAAATTGGACCTGTTTAACTAATACAGGTCCATCAAGTAACTAATACAGGTCCATACAAGTAACCATCATAGCTTCAGTTCTATAGATAAGCAAGACAGAAAAACAGCTTATTCACAGGACTGACATAAATGCACACTTCCACAGGCCAAGGAGGAACTTCAGGAAGCCCTTCTGTATGTGGAAAGGCAATTCAGCTTCCAGCATCTTTTAGCCACTGCTGTGTGTGCTGATCCTACAATTATGGGATTGTGTGTGATCTGTGATTAGGAAACCCTACTTCTAGCAACTGTTCTGAGACTACCAACTTGCTTCACATAGGGCTAAGATTAGCTAATAATAAAATTATAAGACATAATTTTAATAAACTAAACTTCAGCTAATATAGATAGATACAAAATATGTGATGCAATTAATTTTAATAAACTAATGCATGTAAAAATAGAAAAACAATATTTTAAATATTATTAATTAATGATGATTTGTTGGATRAGATTAGGTAAGCTAAGCTGCTTTTACAGTGTCAGCTTTAAAGAACTACTGATCTCTTAAGTTTGTATAAGAGTTAATGCGAAGACTTTAAACACTGCAGAAGAATCAAGAGATTCTTTAGTCAATCAGGTATGACCACATTAATTTGTAAATGTACCACTGTTTTAATAGACAGGGTGGAGATTCCTGGCCTCAGGTTGGACAGGCAAAGTGCTAACAGCTTGTACTTTACACTTCTGAATACTGCATTCTGGATTGTAGTGTGCTGTCAGCATTCATTAATGATGCTTGGCAAAAGTTACATCTGATAAGATGCAGATGTCTGTCCCTATTTCACAGATGGGTAAACTGATACGCAGACAGCAAATGAGTTSACTACAGTCATACAGTGAGTCAGTGGCAGAACAGAGTGCGTCACATTTGCTGCCTGCTCCTCTAACCACCAGATCACGTTCCCACCTCCAGGGGTATTAAGTCATGTTTATCTCCGTTGTTCTTATTCATACTGGTGTTACTTCTTAACTGCTGTGGTTTCAAGTTTCACACACTCCTGCTACAAAAATAACTTTCTGCCTTTATTTATATTGGCAAAAAAAAATCATTCCCATGCAATCCTTTTCTAAACATTGTTATCATCAACATATTGCCTATTTTTACTTCCTTTAGTTTGCACTCATATTGGATATCTTAAGCCATGTACAAAGACAAAAGAGGGTGCTACGGCCATTTCTAGCAAGTTTGAAAGCTTTCCTATGGTCAAGAGTTTAAATATGATCTAGAGGGGAGTCTTGGTTTTAACTTGACCTGCCTAGCACATGTGAAATATTTCATTGTCCACATGAAGTTTCTCACACAGTTTAGTGCATGCCAGCCACAACTTTAAATTCCAACCTGAGCAAGGCCTAAGAAGACCAGAAAAGTAACAGAGTTGTGGTTCATGTCATTTCCAGATACAACCAATACAAGCAAGGTAATGTTTACAAGAAATTACAATATCTTTTTTTGGACCTACTGATATAATGGGAACAAAAAGATGGGAAAACTTTCACATTTGAAGGCCCCTTTTCAGGAAGAAAGGCACATGGGCTTGAAAAAGCACCTGTCTCTTCTAGCAGCGTCAGTCCAAGAGCCTACCTTTCCCGTAAGCCTTTCATGATAAAGTCTATGGTTCCCCCCGGTGGCCGAAACTAAGATTACAACCCCACGTGGAAAGTAAATGAGAAAAGTGAAGGGTTGACTGACTTTTCATGGGGAAGGGCAAAGAYCAGGAGCAGATCTATTGAGAGCCGAGCTTCTGCTCTGCAGGGAGAAGAGGCGAGTGCYGCAGGACCTGAGCGAGCCTCGTGGCACATAGCAGTGGCAGCGAGGGAAGAGAGCAAGTGCGTTCTCCATGACCAGCCTCCCGGTTCAAACAGGCTGTGCCCCCTGGGTGCGCTTTAGTTGCTGCGTCTTTGCTGCTCGCTAGAGTAAGCAAGTAGGTTAGTGCRCTACAGTCACATCCTTATTTTATCATCCCAACATAACCAAATCRAATTATCCAACTGCAAAGCTACTGCATGCAAGAGGAGAATGAGATTCCCAAACCAGGTTATATGAAGTGAAAGAAATCTTTGCAATAAATTGGAGCTGTTTATTTTTCAGATTGAATTTCATAGGCTATTTGCCAAATTCCTCTATGCAAGACTWGGAGAAGTTTTGCTATCAGCTCTGGATATCTGCTCAATGAAAGCCATGTGAAAAATGATGTTGGAATCTGATTATACCTCCAGAACCTAGTCTCCTATTTTTAAGATGATAATGTGTCTAGTTATTAAGATATGAAGTGACACAAACTATGCCTCAGCTGTCCACTGCCCGACATGTCTGGCCCAGAATCTGTGGAACAGCATGTGCAGTAATCGCTTTTCTATCCCTCAGTCCCACAGCCAGCTCAGCAGTTAGTACCCTGTTGTGTAACTCCTGAGCAACCCAGACACTGGRAAGAGTTCACGACTTGGAAGGGGAATCTAAAGTTGTTGGAGAAACATAAGAAAGATTATGTTGGTTTTAAGCAGTGGAATAAAGTTTGTTTGGATGCAGATTCCAAGGATATGAGAGYTGACTTAACAGAGGATACCAATTCTCATCCAGGAGTTAGGCACTGTGTTTTGGCATAAGTGAATGTAGTTGTATTGGACTGAGTATCAAATGAACACTAAACGACAGAGGTCCCCCCGTGGCTGAAATTAGAATTACATTTCTAAACTATTCTCGCACAGAAGTACCTTGAACTATTTAGCTACTCATCTGTAATAGGGGGAGCTAGTGGGGGACAGGATGCCTCAGGCACAGCCAGATGCCATTGTCCCCTAGGAAAAGGGACTGAGGCAGATCTTTGGGACCATGAAGTGAGAACTGTGACAGTGAGAAAAGACACAAAGACAGGAAACAGGAGAAGGAAAGAGGGCACACAGCGCCTTTGCTTCCAAAATGACTTACAGTGGTCTGCTGATGTAGAGGATAGGAAAGAGGTGAAGAGAGAGGAGGTCACAAATGAGAGGAAAACAGTGGGGAGAAAGAGCACTTTTCTGCCACATCTCTTGCACCTTTTGCTGCAATATTACTGTTCTTACTGTTTTTCATTATGAAAGGGGAAGAGTAAGGCCTGTTTTTTTCCACTTCCCTCTCAGCCTATCACCAATACTTTTCCCTCTAGCAGTCTTACTGCTGGCCTTTGGGCCAGTATACCTAGGCAGTGGAATTAAGTAGGGACTGGGGGGAGGAGAAGACCCAGGTATGCTATTGCATGACAAGAAGAGTGTGCTGACAGGAGCAGCCAGGTGAGTAAATGGTAGCAGCATCACTGGCCAAGGATGGCAGCTGCAGGCTAGTTAGTTTGCCACTTGAACAGCATGTTCCCTCCTCCCTTAGAGTGGCTGCATGTTRGTGGAGGATCATCTGAGATACTCACATGGATCATAGAATCATAGAATTGGTAAGGTTGGAAGGGACCTCTGGAGATCATCTAGTCCAACCCACCTGCTCAAGCAGGGTCACCTAGAGCATGTTAGACAGGGTTGCATCCAGGTAGGCCTTGAAGATCTCCAGAGAAGGAGACTCCACAACCTCTCTGGGCAACCTAGTCCAGTGCTCCGGCAAGCACTGCTTGTGTTTTCCCTTTTCTTGGATTAAATAAAAGATTTATTGGATTTCTTGAATTAAATAAAAGATTCAACTTGCACATCTGTATTTTAGCATAAAAATTTTAGCATAAAAAACACGTAAAAATGTAATAACAAAACAAGAGAAAGTTTTGTCATCATATGAGATGACTAATGGTAACACTTTACCATAACAGCCATGTTCCTCATAGTTCCTTGAGAACTTCAGTGTGCTTTAAAGATAAATCCTCTTGTGAAATAATTTATTAGCTTTACACTTGAAGTATTCACAGTTGTTATTTCTGGCTAGCCATTTACAACCCCCTCACAACCAAGGGGCCTGTGCTTACAGTAATGATTACATTAAATTTTGTAGAATTACTTCTGATTTATAATATTGTAAAGAAGAGCAGGATATGACTCAACATGTACACAAGCAGACTGTTTCTAGAGGTTTAATTTCATCTGTTCATCTCGCAGCCTAAGGGTTAACTTGAAGAATAATTGTAAATTATTCCCTATCAGAAGAGATTAAAATGTGTCCCAGGAAGATACACTTTTAATAAACTAGAAAGTATAGATCATAAAAAATCTTTGGATTACTGAGAAAACTGAAAAACTGAAACAGCATAACTAGTTTAAATTTTAGCAAAGATTAAAGCAGAATCTAATGCTTTCCACACAAAATATCACTAATAGTATTTATTCCAACAAAGGATCTGGTGTGGTAGCTGAATTTAAATGGGTCTTCTTAATGATGGATAGCATTAGACAAGTTTGGTGAGAAGTTTATACCCCAGCTGTCACAGATCAGTGTTCCCCATTTAAAGGGGGAAATTACTGGAGAACTCTTAGAACTTCTTACTGAGCCTCACAGCTTGCGCTGCCAGTTCATCTTATAGTGCTGCACTAGAAGTCAAACATAGCCTATGAAGTCAGAGGAACACCCTAGAAATAATGATGATGTCATATGAGTATATGTTCAGGAAAAAGGCAAGAGGAATAATTACTAAGCAATGAAGAAGCAATTTTGTTTTCATGTAAGGATCTATTTTGTGCTTGTGCAAAAGTACTTAAAATGTTTTCTAGGATACGTAAGTGCTCTTTAGCATGACCTAATTGCAAAGTAGTGTCAATCTGCCTATAACAATGTTCATTTTGTCTGCACATGCATATTGGCACATGCATTTGTCCCATTTTTGCAGGTCAGTACGATGAAGAAATTGACAGGACTTTTTATTCACAAGACTCAGTTGTATGTCACATGGAATCAGCTGAATTATAGAATAAAAATAGAACTATAGGCTAGAATAAAAATAGAATGATTTGCAATATTTAGGGAAAGTTTCCTCTTTTCTTCTTTTTTTCTTTTTCTTTTCTTTTTGACCCAGAAAGTGAAATATTTACATGCTTCTCAATTGCTTAATAGCGCTTGCACTTGCTTTCCTTACTCGAAGGAACAGATTTATCACTAGAATTGGGAAGCAGCAAGAGAAAGACATTTTCAAATCCGCTGCCAGCGTTAGCTTTGCGCCTCACTGCGAGGCGGCGGGGCAGGAGGGTGCGCGGCTCGGCTCGGCGCGGCGCGGCTCGGCTCGGCTCGGCTCGGCGGGTTTCAGCACTCGGGACAGCTCCGCCCCACGCCTGGAACCGCGCCACCCCCGGAGCCCCCTGCAGCGCAGCCCCGGCCCGCACGGAGCGCGACTTTCGGCTCACCCCATAAACCAGAGACAGCTTTCTAGCGTTGCGCCGGTCATTTCAAGGCTATCGGTACCAAAGCATTTTTTAAAAACAAAACAAAGCTTGATGTTGGTGCTGCGTTACGTTAGTGAGATCTTTTTTTTCCCCTCCAAAACAGAGATCACATATTCTGTTGTCACCTACAAAGTCCCAGAACCACTGCTATTACTAATGTCTCTGAAAATTATTTGTRCTAGATACTTCAAAGATTTTCTGACAGTAAAAAGACAAAATTCTCAGTTTCATGTTTAAATTACAGTAGCTGAACAGAAACCATCCTCTGACACTTTCTTTATCATACAAATTTGCCTTGAGTTCAGGTTTCTGGAATGCTCCGTGGTGACATGAGTCGTGCTTTCTGAGCTATGAACCTTAATGTTTGGGTAATGCAGAAATACAGGAGCTGCAAAGCTCTTACAGGCACGTTCAGTAATTTTTTTCCTGTTATATCTTATTTCCTCATAATGCTTCAATGAGTACTACAAAAAAAATCACAACCTAAATATCCACGGGGAGACAARGTATCTGCCAACTGGAGCTGACTACCCTGGGCACCTTACAATAGGTGAATTTATGTGAATGGTCCCCAAGCTTGCACTGACGAGAGGCAGGGCTTCAGATAGGCTGTGTGCTGCTCAGCCTTACAGCAGATCTCATTCACCTTCAGTCTGCTCAAGGAACTGGGGTCAACAGTGTGTGCAAGGCAGGAAAATATACCTAAGTGGCATAAAATATTAGAGTGCCTCCTTTCTCAGTCAGAAAGCAAGTTAATCCCTGAAGATATTACAAGAGCAGGGTAGGATGTCTGCCAAACAATAATATTGGACTGCACAGCTTTCTAAAGACCAGGGTCCGTGCAGTCGAGAAACTTGGAGTATCTGGATAGCTATCACCAAAGAAACAACTATATCTTCAGAAGTCAACTCTTGACTTCATATCTGACTTATGTTTAGTTTACTGTTGCGGACAAAATCTTGATTATCTTTTCTGTACCTCAGTACTTTAATTTTTAGACTGTTACTTCCTCATTTTTCATATCTTTTGCAGGTTACAGTAGAACACAAGCTCAAATATAGAAATAGAAACAGAACATCTTCACAATATTGGCTTTTAGGGGAAGAAGTGGGGAAGAAAGATGCAACRTCCACTTGTTTACTAGTGAACATTTTACAGTGAACGTTTTCCAAYTAATGTCTTCATTTGACCTGTGAGATCAGCAAACAAAATAAATTTAAGAAAATATCTGGTGCTTGTAAAGGATATGTCTGCTGCAGAATACTCCACAGAAATGGGCCTGATCCCAAGGGTTCTGCTCATATGAGCAGTCACACTGGTCATGGCTATGTCATTCTGTTGGATGCCTCACCAGCACTGCCTCAAAAAGGTCAGAGACTGACACAACCATTCAAGTCTGTAACACAGACCCTCAGGGCATTTCCAGATCACTGACTTGTGTCAGTGCTCCACAGCACGTGGGCCACTTTCAGGCACACTGCCTACTACAACATCTTGCAGCACCCTGACAAGGCCCTTCCAGCTCTCATCATCTCCCTAGCTTTGCACTGAACATGTCCCCTGCCAGTCCCACCCTAAAGGTATAATACGGCCTCCCACCCATTGCCACCTTTCCTCATCTGCACTAATCTCCTTGTGCTGACATGTTGTGATAAATCACAGCCCATGAAAGTGAGAAAGGTTGAGAGGAAGTTACTGTTTAAGACAATCCCACAGCCTGAGACCTGGCATGTAAAAATGACTCAGTTTTGCAACCCTGTATGAACAAGGCTATACATGGTACACAACAAACAGATTCTCCTTTGTTCTGGTCACCAACAATACTTTAAGCTAGGCAGTCATGTACACATCTCAGTTACTGTTCAGTAATCAGGAATTTCTGCAGAAAGCCCTGTTGACTTCCATGGAACCGCTTAGTGAAGCCTCATTCATGCAGGCACATGCCCAGTGTCTGTCCTGCCTGCCAGTTATTGACATCTACTGCAGAACATGTAACTTTGCAAGTATGCAAGCAGGGAAAATTTGGATATGAGTAATTTGTATGACTTATTTGAAGTGAATCATGAGAATATTGAGATAGAAAGTACTCTGTTGCTCAGAAAGTAATGGTGACCTTGCTCATTAGTTAGAAAGAAAAACAAAGATATGACATTTTTACTACATACATCATTTACTTTTTTTTTTAATTTAAGAACAAGGTCAAGCTCTTTTGACACTTATCTTTGATAAGACACTTGAACAGTCAAGCCATGATAAGTCTGTAATCTTAATGCTTTTGATAGCATGACATAACCATTGATGCTCTATAATCAATCAAAATAGACAGCCTAATGCACTAAATGTTGCAAAATAAATAAAAATAACATCTAAAAAAGTATGTTCAAGGACTGGTTCTTCCAAGCTTTTTGTGTGGTAATGGGTATGGTGTTCAACTACTGTTTCCTTTCAAACTATTTTGAAAATAAAGTAGGTAACAAGCTGAATGGAAAACAATAATTTCTRATTTCAACATTAAAGAAATGTTAACTATTGATTTCTGCTGAAGCGAATCAATAATGAGATCATCAGTCCAAAGTCCACTTTCCCTAGGGCCAGRGACCTGCATTTGTCATTTGTTCAAATCAGAATATAAATTGTTCCATCGTTTCCTTCAGTATCCAGTCTACTGGATAAACTTTGAGATTTCCTTTACCATTCCCCTGAGGGCTTTCTTCAATCCTGTTTATGAWCACAGACTGTCCAGGACCCCAGTGCAAAAGCTAATGCTACCATAACTGTGTGCTGACTTCATATCAGGCACTTCTCTTTGGTGTTTAGTCCATGGATACACGTGCAAAGAGTTCTCTTCAGTAACCTCAACTAGGATTGCAGATCACTCTGCCTGGCTTTTGCCTCTGTTTCTCTTCAAAGCAGCAGATTTCTGGAAAAAAAGTAAGCTAGAATAACACCATCCATCTTTCCTCATAAGGAAATGAGGGTGTTTTATATAAGGTTATTTTATAACCCAGGAGTGGTCAATCTTTCAGAAAACTCTTCTCCATTCCCTGAGAGAATAGGCATCTCAGTAATGAAGCATACCCCTAGCCTCCCAAACCCGTGGTGCTTTCTACTCTTTCATCCCCAGATTTGTTTTTGATGTTGCACAATTTGTCTTGATAAACAGCGATAACCAAYAGCCCTGCAAAAGCAGTAGGAAAAGTGGACTATCTGGCATAAATAAATAAATAAATAATATGGTCTTTACTGTGATGAAAAAACAGCAAAAACAAACAAAAAATGTTAAGTGTATTTTACTTCTGTCTTCAATATATTATTTGCTTTGGTAAGTAAAATTTTGCAAGGCTGCAAAGGAAGCAAAGCAATCGTCTTTGAAACTACAAGGAGAGGAACTTTACACCGGTAGAATTTTGGCTGAGGTTGGTAATAGATGTTATGAGTTGCACTTTATACAGAAAATACTTAGCGGTAGGTTGTATGTCCATACATAACCTAACACCTCATCTTATTTTCCAGACTATATGAGGACCAGACTTAGAAAAAGGTATTCATAGAGAGTAAATGGCTAAATATCTGCCTGAAAATTGATGGGGATGAATCAAAGCACTCAAAATAAAAAGTCTTTTCAAAGGTGGACAACTAAATATTAACTATCTTTGTAACTGTTTTTTATATTACAGTGTATCACAATGTTCAGCTAGAGCTTTATGAGAGAGCTGAGATATCAGATCCATCTTGTCCTATTTTCCTGCCCAGTTGTTTGCCAAGAACAGAGATAGTTGGCTTTCACTGTGGAAGAAGCTAAGTGCCACTGGGAAGCAAGAGGTCCCTGGTGGAGGGCACAAGCTAATCCCCAGTGGCAGAAGCCAGACAGTCACAGCAGAACAGTCCTCACATCTGAGTTTGTTAGAGTGAAACATTTGGGCAAACTAGTTAATGAGCTGCTGGGATGCGGGAACAATCACCAAAAACCCTTCTAGAAAAGGTGAAGTACAGTATATCCTGCATTCCAAGCCTGTTGACAATGATGGGTCAGATCAGTGTGTGTTTAATTACAGAGCAGAATTCAAGAGACAGTGAGACCTTGATACTAATCAGTGCTTATTGTGACCAGCCCCACGCCAAAGCACAGCAGTGCCAGTGCTGTGATTCTCAGGTTTCTTGTTTCAGTCACTTCATTTCTGGCCCTTTCTGGGATCCCAGGGGCTCTTGCACACTTCAGTAAGGGGATTCTGCTTGGATTTCCCGGCCCTCCTCTCCTAGGCACGAGGAGYTGTGGAACCCTCTATTAGCTCCTTGTTTCTCAAAGAGAGGAGAAGAGAGGAAAGCACTGTGATTACGCTCTGTAGGTTTATTCCAGATAAACTTCTATTRCTAGATTCACAGATGAGGCATGTTGATGCTTGAAAGACCACAAATTCTAGCCAATCTAAAAAGGAGGATGCAGACTGTAAGCAATTGTGTTCAAGAGGGCAGCCCTTCAAATCTTCCATCTGTCTTTAGGCACCAAAAATCTCATCAATGCATTTTCAGAGATGCTRGAAGATGCACTTGCCCAGACAGGTAGCACCTCCTGCCTATGCCAGCTTGAAATCTTTTGCCTGGACAATCCTGTGCTCACAGCCCTTGAGTTATTCTCACCACTCAGTGTGCTCAAGGTACACCTACCTCACAGTGGCAAGGTCAGGATTTTCCSAAAACTCAACAGCCACAGTGAACAATCTCACTTTTCTGAACAGAGCAGTAGCTCCAGAAGTGAAAAATTTTGATCTAAAGCCCCCTTTAGGCTAAGRCAATTCAACTGCTGGAAAGCACTGCAGATACCCAGCTGTAGGACAAGCCGTATTCAGGCTCTGTTCATTCCTCTGACTGAGTTAATGTCATGCTCTATAAGGATATGAATCAGCTTGCCACTGCATACATGTATAAGAAAGTGTTGCCACGCTTCTTGGAGCCCAGATATCGCCCACCCTGGAGGAGTGTGCTGTGGGAGTTTCTATGCACAGATAGAAATATGAACCACTGCAGTACAACCCTGTAAAATACTACCAATAACTGAGCAACACATCCGTCCCTTGCTTTCAGATAGAAATGCATGCATTTGCTGTGTCTTATCCCGAGGGATAGAGCAGGAAATATTCTTTGATGTATTGGTTTGTTTGTTTGTTTATATATTTTACCCTTCAAATACCAAATGATCATTATAATCAATATAGACTCCTTCTTCATCAATGATAAATTTGAATTGTGAGCTGTTATTACAGGGTGTGATGCATGCCCTGGTTAATGACCTTTTAAGGTGCACCTAATTACATACAGAGTACTTGCTTTACAGTGAGCTGCCCTAAAGGACTGAAAAGCTTATAAACTTTTTTAAGCTTGCATTTATTAGAACATAAACTAGGGAAAAAACAAAGCAAAGCAAACAAGAATTGTAATGCATGGTCTTTACTAAGGCTGCAGGACTTTTAAAAAATTAATGTGAAGAATTTATACAGTAGTTTAAATACAAAATAAATAATTAAAATATCTATTTCAGAACTATTATTTATTCATATTATTATAATTTTAGAGAGGCTAAATTCTCATCAGCTCCTAAACCTGCAGTTTGCAGAATGTAGAGGACAACATCTGTTTCAGGTGCAAATAAAACCCAAAACGCTGAGTGGAATGAAACGCTTTGGCAGAAGCTGTAATAAATGCCTAACACATAACACACAGTTAGCTGCCAGCAGTGAGACAGGGTACTCCTGAGAATCACACSGCGTGTAAACAAGAGCAACAGGAACTTAATGGAACAAATCCAAATTCTGACAGGGTATACATCTAAGTGGGTGTCTGGCTCTGTATAGCAACAAAGAATACTGCTATGAATGAAAGCATTGTTACGATCCTTTATTTAAAGAATACAAAACCAAAAAGGCTCTACCTGTAGTAACAGCTGCTTTGCTGCAAACTAAAATGCCAAAGCCATAATCTCAGCCTTCCAAACAGGAACCGAATGAACAAACACAAAAGCCTGCCTTCAGCACCATATACCATCCCCCTCCTAAGTCAAACCAAAAACCTTTCAGATAACTGTGTTTATGTTAACTAACTGATTGATTTCTCTCCTTTTTGTTGTTGTTGTTGTTGTTGTTGTTGCTTATCTAGGCTGTTATTCTGGAACTGGATAGACCCCCAAATCAATTGTCTAATGGCAGATGACAAATGGATTCTCTCCCAGCTTCATCAAATTTCTATGCTTATCAAAAGCTAGAAGTTTTAAGGAGGTCCTTTACCATGTAGTCACCTCTGGAAACAAGTTGTAACAGATCTTGAGTGTAAACAAGATTGAATTGTCAAAAGAATGCTGGCTGCTAATGAAAGAGGACTTCCTGCGTTTTTTGGTTTATGATTACCTGAYGCTTCCGAGATCTGATGATACAATGAATTCAAAATGAGCTTTCTGCCTTGCCCACCATCTGAATAGAAGATGAGCTTATTTTCTGGARAAAATGCCTTCAAAACTTCCTTCACTTTATATTCATATTTCACCTTATATTAATATCTCGCTTGTGAAGCAGGTGCTTAACAACTTTCTCAGACAAATGGCCTGCTCACAATAGTTGCAGTACATCCAGCAACTTGCACCTGGCAACAACCYGCATCTGAGTAAGTCAGCATCAGCTGTGTGGTCCTCCCCAACTGTGGGAACTCAGCAGGAGACCAGGCATGCATTTCAGGTAAATACCAGAGAAGGCAGCTGGGAAAAAGGGGGCACAATGTAAGGAAGCGTGGTGGGAGTTAGGGATATTAGTCACAGATTTGTAAGTACAAAAGCTTTCATCATACTTACGCCGAATTGTAGAAACACAAACTGGAGTATGCCTACCAGCCTTTGGGCACCTGTGCTAAGTTCTTCTCTGAATCCCAGTGATGGTTGGACTGTAGTCTTTTTGTGGGACACCACAAACAACAGGCAACAGTGTCTCTGCTTAGTATTAATGGTATTAATGTCTCTGTGGAGTAAGATAATGGGAATTTTTTAGAAAACCCTTTAATCTTGCTAAGTTTTGATATGTCTCTATGCCAAGCTAAAAGAAGAATCCTGGAGGTTTAAAGGAACACAAGAAAATGTTCTACAGTTGTGAACAAAGGTGGTACAAATATGGGTAGTGTAGAAACCATGCTAAGCTGCCTCCATTTCGCAGACCTGATTCTATGACGAATCACACATTTTGCATTTGTTGATTCATTGTAATTTTATTCAAGAGACTGGCTGAGTTTTATGATCTCTTAAACTTCTTTTTTAAAAAAGAATGTACTAGAAACAGCTTCGTAGCAGTATACCTTCTGCGTACATTCAATATTCAGTCAAAACTTCCAGGAGAACTTCCTGAAATTTCAGGCAATTTTTCTATTAGGTAAAATCTCTGCCTGTTCTAATTTAGTTCATATAAACCATATAATTATTTAAAAAATTTATTAACTTTTTATTTTATACCAGAGCATGCATGACCTAGCTTATAATTCTGGGAATGAAGGAAGGGAGATAAGAAATGCTGTGACAGGAAGAAAAACATGGCAGACCTACACCACTACAGGTAGCCTTTAATATGCTTTTCTTCCCATTTGTTTTCTAGTCTTAACTGTATGATAGACAAATCAAAGAAGCTGGAGACTATAGCTTAAAGCTTTAGAAGTATTAACATTCTGAATAAAAAAATATAATCACCTTTTCGTTTGGATCTGGCAGGCCTCCCATTTGTTACGAGTAGCCGTGACTTGCGCAGGTCATACTTACTCTATATTCTTTCTSTTGGTCAAAGGAAGCTTTTCTGTAGCAGTGAATGCTTAAAGTTGTGTCATTGCTCGTGTTGCTGTTCTCCCATATGCACAATTTATTCTGTTCACAACTGTCCTGCTTTGGGAGGTTTTCTGAACAAGAAACAACTCATCTCTGTTTATTTTTTGTTTTAAGACTCACATTCAAAACTGTATGAAAAATTAAGACTGCTTGATGGCACTAC
Organism: Rhea americana; assembly: GCF_003343005.1. Classification (NCBI taxonomy): domain Eukaryota; kingdom Metazoa; phylum Chordata; class Aves; order Rheiformes; family Rheidae; genus Rhea; species Rhea americana. The sequence continues at coordinate 2,586,352 of NW_028185062.1, read as the reverse complement.
ATGATTTTTAAATGGAGGAAATGACTGGTTAAGTGGACTTTTGGTTATATTGCCTCCACTGTTSATGTATACTGACCGGCTCTTGGATCTAATGCTCCTTCTTGAAGAAGGTATGATGTCAGGTTTGTAGATACTTCTCCTGAAAGGATGTGTGTGTGGACATCCGTAAGGATGGGAAGATACTCCTTTATTTTCTCACTGCTAAGGARGAGACTTAGAAGCAAGCTGTAATTTTGACTTCGCAAGATTTTTTTCTCTCTCTCCCTTCCTGTCCCAGCCTAGCTCCACTTTTCCTGAAAACTGGAATATCCATTAATATTTGCTAATTCATTAAACTCTTTAAAACGTCCGTGGTTCAGACATACTTTCATATTAATATATTTCAGTAGAACCAATGGCTTTGAATTTATTGTCATTTGGTTGGTAGCTTGTGACCTACTGTATGATTGGATGTAACAGCTCAGGGTAATGCTGACAAAGGCGATGAAGACAGTTTGCAAAGATACCACGAACACAAGACATGCTCATCAGAAGGTTTTGAAGAGACAAAGGGGAAAGCCTGGTTGACTCACTGCCAACTATMATTACTTAAGGGAGAGGTTGGTCAGCTGTGGTAAGAGCACTGCCACAGAGGAATAAAATGAGCATTTAAGCTCTGTGTAATGCCCCTTCAAACATCTGAAGTTATTTGCTGCTTTCCTATAGGATTCATGTTTGAGGCTCTTACAGACAAAGGGTGGTTTGACTCAAAGGCAGATTGTTTATTGTTTTGTATGTATTTTTCTAAACAAAAATTAAAATCAATCATATAAAAAAGATAYTGTAAAATATCTATTGTGAAAAGTATAACATTCTTGTCCTTTCTCTTCCTCTTACCAATAGACCACAATCTATAATTTATAAACAATCTTCATGAAATAAACACAGCCCATTAATGATCAACAGAAACAAAATCCCATCATATAGRTGAAGCACTGTACAACAGATTGTTGCAGAGATTTGTTATAAGGGTGCCTAGGATGAATAAAATCATGTTTCATAACACCAGTAATAGGAGCAATAGGAGTCATCAACCCATCTTTAAAGCACCTGTGGGGATAAATKCAGCCCATTTTGCACAAATTAAAATTAAAATAATCTTCTTGTTTAAACTAAATTAACCTTCCAGGGGATAATAATCCTCATATTTCGTAGTATAGTTGAACAAGAAAAAATCCATTTGATATAATTTTTTGATCTTCTCAATTTGTTCTGAGCTCAAATGTCTGAAATACTCCAAGGTGATATCACGAGTAGTTCGTTTCTCTGAGCTATACCTCTTCAAGTTGGGGTAGTGTAGGCTCTCTGGTGCTCCAATGATCTTCAGAACGTGCTCAGAATCTAACCCTAGAGTTTCATACTTGCCCAGAACATCATAGTGAATGTTGCAAGGATCACAGAGCAGAAACATTGGCTTCCAGTGGATGTCTAGGAAATTTGGTTGTTTTGTTATAATAAAGTTGACAAACTCTTGAAAACTCACTTTATCAGAAGAATTTTTGTTTTTTCTGAACATGGCCCTAATCTCGTTTGCAAGAGTGGTGCTATAGTATGGCTCAGAGTGCAGAAGCTTGTCTCTGTAAGCTGAAACCAGCCTTTCCAAGGGATGTCTGGTGAACATCACTTTAGTGTAGTTGTTCAGAAATTCTTCTTGTTTCGCAGGAGGGTAAGACGTCAGCCTCTTGATCAGCAAGGTTCTGTGGATGTGGTCATGCTCAATTTCAGCAGCTTTCATGTCCAAATCTGTTTGGAGAAGAAAAATAGTCCTCTTCCAGTTGGAGCAGCCTACCTTGGGAACCTCACAGTAGATTAGTTTATGATTGTGCTCCACAAAGAGTTGATTTGCAACATGAAAATCCAATTTGCTTCTTGATTTAAGAAGGTTTTTCTCCAGGCAGACAGAAGCCAGTGTGTTTTTGCGATCATTTTGAATCACCAGCCAATTTTCAACRGGATCATGAAAAGAAGCTGCAAGCAGCAAAGAAATTTAAACAATTAGTGTGAAAGAAACTCATATAGTTCTTTTCTTCATTGTGACAAACATAGCCTTCAATCTATCTTCTACCGATATACCAAAACTGATGATCAGACATGTCTATTGTCAAATGCTTTTTGTAGTGCTCTTCTTCCTATACATTGCTAAGAGAGCTATCACAGGGACAGGGCCTTGGATATTTTCTTAGCAGTGTTTTTATCACTTGAGCTATATATTTAATTTTCAAYACCTTTGGGAAGGATGGGCCTTGTTCTAAAAACCTTTAAGTCTTTCTGTTAGTAAAGTCTTTACTTACTTGATAGGTTTCTTTGTCTCTTACAGAACAACCCAAAAAGAAATATCCCAAAAAGAAAATTTGGGAGGAGGAAAACTAACACCTTCTGGTTCATATTATTTTCACAGGAAGGAAGATGTCTCTAAATGGGAATCTGCCTTTCTGTCAATGAGAAAACATAAAACAGGTTAGATTTTGTATGACTGAYACAACAGAATGACATGATATTATCTACAGAATTTAAGATACCAGAAAGACCTTTCAAGCCCTAAGAAATGCAGCYCTTGGAAGACCGAAACAGTCTACTATTAAAAAGACTCAACATAATTATACTATTAAACCAAACAAAACAATATGACTGTTTAAATGATTGCAAAAACAGAAGTTCCTCCTTTCTCAGAGCAAAGAACTGTGCCTGAGTAAATACTCCTCCTTCTCCTCCTTTAAAGTTGGTGCTCCTGCCAAATACTACTCCTTTGCACTGTATAACAATAATAACCTCACTTATGATTATAGAGATTATTAAAAAAAAAAGCCTTACTTGTTGGGAATCAAGTAGTTTCTTTAATTTGGAAGAGCCCTATTTACAAGCCTATGATRGATTCAGGAGATTCTTATCTCTCCCATTGAAGCTTTCCATTTGTAAAACTTAATCATTATTCTCTGCAGCAGAAACAGTTTCACGTTCTAGTTGAGAATCCTAACYATTAAGCAATAGATTCATTCTCCTACTCTCTCTATCCCAAAGACTGCAGAGTACACATCTGCTGCTGCTGCAGCACAGGACTGCAGGAAATGTTCAAAAAAGGTGCACTGTGGCAGAAAGTATATAGAAGCAGCAGGAGAGATTACGCCAAGGGAGACAGCTCATGTTCATAGACAAAAGACCAGAGCAGTTACTCTGAACGTATTCGCTCCCCTGCATTCCCTTGTTCTGTCCCCTTGTACATCCACACTTGGGGTCTTACCGCCACTGTGGATATACATAAACCTAAGCTGGAATTATGGAAATAGATTTCCTGTGTGTTACGAGGCAGCAGTATAGACATAACTAGCTATACCACTGAAAATGAACCTGTACAACACAGCTGCTTTCTTTTGGGGCTGAGAGGTGTTTTTGTGTACCACACGTTCTTGCCAGGACATCTTCCGTCAAACTCATACAGTTAGTAGCATTACGAAGAATCAATTCTCTCTCAGTGTATGTATGACCTTAGAAATGAAGACGGATGACTGTTCACTATTTCTGACTTGTAAACACAGACATATACAACTCCACAATTACATACTAACCACTTACTTGTATTTACATTAAAGTCTTTCAGTATTCATTCAAATGAATGCATTGCTTTTACACATACTCTCCTTAATCTACCCAATACTTTGGCATCTGCTTGGCTTCATAAGGCCATTATARAGGCTACAACAAGAAAATATGGGTTGATCTTTGACACTTCTCTTTTTCTTCACTGCATGTCAAGTTCTCCCTTCACTATTGACTTCTTATGCATCAAGGGCTTTTTTCAAAGCCAGCTGAAGTCAGTCTGAAACTGTTTGTTGATCTCACCAGGTCTGAGATAAACTGGTATCTTTTTATTCTTTTCCAGGAGTATTCAAAGGCACAGTTTCACATTTTGTGGCAATTAAAATGTGTATGACATTAAATGATCCCATACAGAGATTTCTTGTGAGAGCATACTTCAAAGAAAGAGATTAGGCATCAGTTACCCTGCAACAGTCACCTCAGGGTGGTTATTGCTATCATAGCTGTCTCTGCTAGGAACCAGGAAATGAGCTAGATTCATTTATCCTGTGTAGATATTTATATCATATATATCTGTTAATGAAATTATTTTTATAGAATATAGAGTCGACTGTAAGACATTTCATGCTGAAATACATCAATGAGACACCAGAAGGAAACAGGAAAGATTTGCCTCCTGGARGCAAAGAAACTGTTTACGAACTAGTTAAATATGGGAGACAACTCTTCTCCTAACAAAGAGACATTTGCATATTTGTGGAAGCAAAGGCRTCCTTGTTTTAATTCAGGAGAATGGCCAGACTCTCTCCTTGGAAGGGCAGGAATAGAACAAACTCCAAGGTGAAAGATTAAATCTGTCTGAATCCCTTAGACTTTAGAGCTCATACTTGCTGTAAGAGCTGAGATCCTCCACCAAGGAGCAAACTGACTCAGGCTGACGATTTGGAGAAAATACCTGAAGGTGAAGTCCAGAGGATGTTTTTGAGGGTTGTTTCTGAGGGTGTTTTCTGACGGGAGTTCCCAACACTAAGTTCTCTAAAATGGAAGGATCCAGTGACAAGAATCACTTAAAGGCAACCTGAGGCATAGGCAGGAAAGGAAATTCTGAGAGCCAGCTTGTCAGAAGAGGAACAAATAATCTGGAAATGAAAGAAAAAAAAAACTTTAGTGATATATCTACTGTCTTACTAAATCAAATATATTTTAATCTATTTCTTGTTTTTTGTTTTTTACAGATATTTGTAACTATTGTTTATTTTAAATGCAATGAATAAATAATTTTATTTGAATTTTACCTCAGCCTGCCTTGAACTGTGTGATATAAGGTGACTGGATAGCTACAACGCATTCCTCACACAAGACGTGGCAAATCAATTAACACAACTCCTCAACAAATAGTCTAGTTCAGCTGTATCTAAAGGGTAGCAGAATGGGTCCCCACAGGCAGGACAGAAAGGTACCACCACAGAGCTAAAAAAAAAAAGTAAAATGTCTTCTAGCAAAAAATTACAACAAAGAGCCGGAGCTCTGAATGCTTCTTTGGCACCAATATATCCCAAAGGAGGGTACAATATACTGAAAACTGAATGTAGGGCATTAGTCTGCTTTGTCATTATAGTAGTGTTTTTTCTTTTTCTTTTTAATGAAAAACAGAGTCTAGATACAGACTTATATTGCACTGGTGAGTTTTGCTTATTCTTCAGATCACACCATATGTAGCCACTGCTTGATGTCTTCAACTGTGCTTATCTCAGTGGATATTTTAATGCTAAATCATACGAGTACCTGATTCAGCATATCACACACAAACTGAAATTCTTCCTCCTACCATGCAGGTTTATTCCTAGATATCACGTACCAGCACTAGGGGACTCGATAGTGTTGTCTGTAATAGGTATCACTAATACGGTATTCTGTCCTTGAGCTGTTAAAACAATAATGCAAATACCGTATTCCCTAATCTTTCTCTTGAAAATGCTGAAGCATGCTACTTTAAATATACGCAATCTACTCGTATTATAAAAAACATTCTGAACAATATTTTGTTACTTTTATAAACAGTTAAAACTTATTATTGGAAATGTTGCCTAATGTTAAGTCTGTGTGTGTATTATCCAAGTACACAAATACATATACAYACTCATATGCATGTATATTATATACACATACATACAGAGAGATATACATTGCATATCTGTATATGTGTGTGTGCATACACACAAACGTGTAGTTCATAATCACATTAATATCAGCTACATTGGCATACTATTTGCTCCAAGTAARCTAACTAAATAGGTTGATAAGCATTTAAAGTCTCTTGGTGATAAACTTACAAAGAGAGGTGTGCCTCCAGCTAATTTTTGGTAAAGACAGACCTTGGTCACAGCTGAGCGTGTGTGTGATCCCCGGCACTCAGCCCCACGATAAGTAGGACTTTCCAGATTAAAAGAATGAAATGGTAATAACACTTGTGTGTGTTTCTGATACACTTGAAGCCTGAGGCAGAAAATGTGCCAGTAGGAAGGCAGAAAAAACTTCTGAAATAAATAGATAACATTCTCAGCGATTGGGTCGTATTCTCTACTTAAAGCTCTGTTAATACCTTCACAAAGACAACTGCAAATACACACATATCTGAATGTACATGAGTATAAATAATATATGAGGAGGAGATGACACACAGCAACCGCACATGAAAAATCAAAATAAGAAAAGCAACAGGAAAAACAAGCTTTGCAGGAAGAAAGTCTGACTATGGTGTCCTAAAAGGGTGAGTCCACCCTCTTAGGTGGTAAAACTAACTCATTCACTCAAATCAACAGCTCCACCTCTTCCAGTACTGCTCGCTGTGAACAGGAGGGAGCGAGAGTCTGAGCACACAGCCTGGTCTGCTCCACAGCATGGAAAATCATTAGCAGATTAGGAACTTCCAGCAGGCTGCAGACAGCCAAGGAGAACAATCTGATCTCTGTCGTATTGCTGGCAGGAACCAAGTTCTGACACTATCTCATCTGCAGAAAAAGATGAGGCTGAAAGGTTTTACACAAAAACGAGTGCAAGCTCGGTTAAGGGACAACATATGGCTTAGGCTGGGGGGATGCTGAGAAAGAGACCGACAGGGGGTTCTTACAGAAGAACGTACTTCACAGCAGTGAGGCAGGCACAAGTCACAGTTTCCAACCCAGCTGCTCAGCTAAACCTCTTACCCAGACTGTGGTCACTTCAGACCTCCATTGCAGTATTAGGTTTCTTTCAGGCTTCAGCAGTTACAAAGTTACCTTCCTTGCTGCCATTATTAAATTGCCTGCCATCCTCACTGTATCACCTCTTCATACCTGTCCTCTGGCTACTGCTCCTCCATTGCAGCCTATGTTGTCTGCAAGTCTTGCCTTCCAAAACTTTTCTTTATCCGTCACTTCAGGCAGAGCTAAAAGCTCAACTTTCCCTTCTGATCAGTCCTACTACTACCCTCTACCACTGTCCTTTTTTCAAGAAAATAACTCATGCTTGCTCCTGTGGTGCCTCTCCCCTTCAAACAAAAGCTTCTAAAACATCTACAGAGCTTTTGCATTTTTCACCTAAAAATCACTCCTTAAAATCCTTTTCTGAGATGCCAGTAGACAAAACAGGACACTAGCTAGGCTGCCAGTGTGCTAGAACTATTACCAACAGCATGCAAAAGGGCAAGAGAAAGGAAGAGCCAGTTTGGGGATGAAAAGAACCAAAGCAAGGAGAATAAAGAGGACACAGAAAGAGGCAGGATGGAGTCTGATGGAAGAGCTCCAGGAGATGCAGGGAGCTGTAAGCTCAGGAAGAACAAAGGAGTTGGGGTGGTGGGAACAGGACTCCTTTGCGTAACCTGGTCAAGCAACGCTGTGGGAAAGGGAGGCTGAAACTGAAAGCAGAAAAGATACTATGTATAATTCACTCAAGATGGAAAAAGATAAATTCRAGAAAAAGCATACATACTAAGATGATCTTGCATATAAAGGATACATGCAAAACAATCCAATTAATTACCACAGATTTTTTTAAAGTAGTGAGATTAAATGCAGTCTAATCACACCCTAGACCCCACCTCTTACTGTGGAATCTGACTGGTCTCTTCCAATGCCAACACATGTTTTCCTCCCTGTAGTCATGTTTTAGTCCCATGTTTTTGGTTTTCTAAGTGTGGTCACTTCCACTGGATACTCTCTGGGAGCAGTGAGGGCAAGCTGCTCTCAAAGGACCAGGGAGGCATGAGCTGAGGGCAATACCATGGCCAGTCAGGGGTCTTCTCGCCAGGCAGCGCTCCAGCCCACTGCTCCCAGCAAGGGAGAAGGGCAGGCCTGGGGCCAGGAGACAGGTTCCAACAAGAGTCCAAATCAGCAGGGAAGATTATGGTGGTGTGGCAGAGCTGAGGTCAAGCCAAGAATTCAGTCCAGAGGACACGGACCAGGGCAATGGAGCTCATGTCCAGGTATAGGCATGATTATATCTAAGCTGGAGACCAGCCATCCTGCAGCATAGCTCAGGCACGGACTGAAGACCTCAGGCTGAGCTTAAATGAGGCTCCTGGTCTATTCAGGGTGGTAGGGGAAGAAGGGTGTGAGAGAGGCCCAAGGTGGGGCTGATCAGGGCCAKTAAGGTCTATTAGTGCTCTCAAAGCCCTGACAGATACATGAAAACAAAATCTACTTTGCTCCAGTTATCTTATGCACCCAAGTGCTTGAGCCAGTTGGGATTCAAAGGGTGAGAAAAGGAGTTAAATGCACACTACAGTCAGGGAAGGGGGAGAGAAAGGGATGGGAGAGGAGGGAATTTGCTTTCCAAGTGTGCATCAACAAGAAAACCTCAGAGATTTGAAGTGAGAATTATAAACTGGCAACAAAGAGAAAAGCCTAGGAGCCCAGGTCGTCTGGGACAGGTGAACCACAGGAACCAGAGGCTGTGGCATGCAGATTGCTTTGTGGATGGGAGTGAAAACAAGGCTGGGCAGAGACTTCCTCTAATTTTCCTGGCTCTAAGGCTGGCTTAGCATCATCACTGGGGAATTTCTTTTAGGTAGGAACATACCTACAGGTGCAGGTCTCATGCAATCATTCTTTCTGGAGTCCCAGAATACCTGGCATTAGTACAGTCCTACAGTCGTGAACTGACAAATGTGCACTACAGCAAAGAATGTACATTTAGAAAGCTCAGATTTTCATTAACTGATGCAAAACAGTCCCCTGGTTGGAAAGTCAAATTAATCCTTGGCCTCTTACTTCCTTCTTGATTTTGCCCATAAACAAAAATTTAGCTCTTAATCTACTGGTAATTCTTCTCTAAACTCTTAATTCAAAACCCCACTCGTGTCAACTACCATTTAAACCAAAATGCAAAACCAGTCACAGGAGATCAAGYCTCCACCACTCTTTCTTTTAGGGAATCTAGATGAGCCTATGAAACCTGAAAAGGAGGAAGAAAGGGTGAAAAGAGGGTAGAAGAGCTTAGATCATGATGCACACTAACTACCGTGGCAATGAACAACCTCACCTCAGGCTTCAGTTCTTCATAAAATCCCTCTGCTTGTCTTATACCGATAAACAGGGCCCTGGCTTCTTGTGTGTCTTACATTCCACACCCAAATCCCTCTCTCCTTAGTTACTGTTGACATAATGATGTCTTCCTTGCCATTCAGATCTATCCACATCGCTTCAGTCATAGATCCTCCCTGTCCTTCTACTTTTCACCTCACTGTGTAAACTGCATTCATTCCTTCTTGTCGTTACACACTGAATAAAACACTCAGAACTGTATTTAACAGTCCYTTCTGTTTGATACGCAGCTTCCAGACTGCTGTTCACTTAGTTATATTTTTCTTGTGCTCTCTCCACTGGTAAAATATCTGATATAGTTCATGACAGTCAGGATCTCCCTCCCTATTTTCACACTCCAGTGTGTACAAAGTGCCCTCACTAAAATTATTTTTGTTTTTGCTCCCATCTTCTCCAGCTTCTTCTATCTCATTCTAGCCTAGCTTTTCACCTTTGCTCCATGGTCCAACACTGTCGTCCAAAACACTATTCTCATTCCCTCTAACTTTTTTTTTTTTAATTCCTCCCAAGACTTCTTCTGCCTCATCCTAACAGTAGTGTTCTTGTGCCTGCTCTTTTACAGAAATAAACTTCTCCAGAAATAGCCCGACACTTATTGACAAAAATGTATGCATTCTTCCCTCTTCCTATACCAACCCAAGTCTATTTTTCCTCTCCTTATTGGTCTCCTCTGTGTCCCCGAACAAATTGTTCAGCAAAAGGATTATGTTTTAGTCTTCATTTTTATGAAACATGTTTTTACATTACACACTCGCAGCACATGCAATATCAAGTATTCAAAACTTAGGAAACAGCATTAAAATTATGTATGAGCTGAAGCTCAGAGAGCATAAGATGAAATATCTATTGGCTTTTGGTTTCAGGATTGTGATGCCTAAGATATGACATTTCAGACTATTTAACATAATGGTATACTCTGTAAATTCAAAATAGATTTGCTGATTCAGTTACAGATATGAATGCTCAAAAGTTCTGCAAATCTGATTCYAGAGCCTGCTCAGGCACCTAGAAAACAGAGGCTGCACAGTCAGTGAGAGCCTTGGAGAAGGTGGGAGCCCCACATCACGTGGGAATACTGTGGCAGAGAAAGAACTCAGGTCTCCACTGGCTCCCACTTCCAAACTCCATGGAGACAGCGACAAGAGGACTGCAAGACTAAAGCAAAACAATACTGATTTGACCTGAACSGTATCACCAAGAGGCAAAAGAAACAAGGAGAAGAGCTACGTCAAGACTTACGTCAAGAAAGTACAASCAAGGGTCAGCCTGGTACTCCTGGTATGACATCTGCTTGCCACTAGAGATCCCTACATTCTCAAAACCCAACCTTTTATGGACTTAATGCACACGTGTAATAACATGTAAAAATATAAGCAAATTCCTGGAAAAGTAATGAATACCTAAATTAATTCCAAGAGTTGTAATGAATATGCATGAGGGGGTATCAGACATAAGCTCAGCGAATCATGGTCTCAGGGGCCGTAGTAGGTGGAACGATACCCTCCGTCTCCGGTGCCTATTAAAGGAATGCCTGCTTCTTAATGCTACATTGGTGTCAAGGAGTTTTATTTTCTGGTTTTTGGTAACAATTTGGCTCCTCATTTAGTCTCAGAACCCCCTACATTAACCACACTTCCGAGCCCAGCTCATCAAATCTGACTCTTCTTCCTCCTAAAACCTCTCACGTTGCTCCACTGCTTCTCACTTCTGGGCTCTGTACTCAGCTAAGCCCAGGCTCTGTGCTCTGGGTCTGCTAGTGATTTTGATATCTTCCAAACTATACTCACATTTTCCTTCCTTTTCCTGCCACATAAATTTTCACGTCACTCATCAGCTCAGTTTCTTCTGGACAGTTTCGTTATTTGAATACATTTTGCCAGTGATCCCTAACAACTTCCCCAAAAAGTCTAGTTCATGCCTCCCTCCTTAATTAAAATGAGTGTTTTCCTTCTCCATGAGATTTCATTGAGAATATGCAAGAGACCCCTTGATATTATTTTCAAATGCTTTTTCCAAAGCCTGCAAAGCACCTGAGCTTCTCAGAGGAGAGGTCACCAGAACTGCTTAGCATGAGGAAAGGGAGCAAAGTTTCCAAAGCACTCTGTATAAAAACATATAAACTATTTTTGCTGATTTTTTTTTTAATACCCTGAGGCAGGTATCTAGCATGGAACACTTCTGCTTAAACACTTGAAATTTGAGAAAATCCTATGCAGTTGCAGATGGTATTGAAATGAGAAGAATCAAGATGGCTATTAGGTTTACCTACAAAAATTTACTCTTATGCAGTCCCAGAAATTAATGAAAGCTTCTGTCTCCTCATTTCAGATACCAGTTATAAGAGCATCAACTTCTAGCTGTATGTTAAACACCTATGATGTTAATTTAGGCATGCTAAAGGAATGAAAAATGAAAATCCAAAAAAAAGTACTCTGCAAATTCACTTCCTCATGATGTGAATTCCAAAATTAAATAYTATTACTGTCCCAGCTTAGTTCTTGAGAGATTCATTGGCAATTTCTAAATATATAAATGAAAAAAAGCAATCCTGTGACAGAGAAATCTCCCTTTGTGAAGATCTGACTACACTATGGAAATCCTGATAACATGAAACGCCAGTGAGAATTCAGTTTTACTCACCAGTCAAACAACCTCAGTGAAGATTTCCCACTTCTCTGAATGGTGGTAAGTAGAAAGTAAAAATCCAGAGAAAGAAAAAGCAGACCAGAGAAACATACAATTTTGTGCCTGGGTCTGCAGAGGAAGCGAAACATGTAATTTTATGCCTAGGTCTGCAGAGGAAGTGAGAGAGATTTTACCTGGACTTCAAGGCTGGGCGAAGTGTTTCTGCAGCCACACAAATGCCTTCCCAGAGAAGCATCTGAAACACTCTGCATACATAGGATTTATTTCTGTCTTCCCTTTGATTAAGTGCCCAGCTAAAGATGTGTTTCCTTATGAACATGTAGGTGAGCATCTCCAGTTGCACGTTACAGAGCAATGATCTGTGTCTGTCTCTGCATATAATGAGCAGCATTTAACCACTCCCTGCGTATGGTCTGCAGCAGCTCTCAGAGCCTGCCAAGTGCTTCAACAGCAACCTGCCAAGAGGCTGCTTGTTAAGCAACCAAGAGGAAGGATGGTTGGGAATATGAGGAAAAGGTACTCTGGGTAAGTGTCTGTGATGTGATATTGATTTTAGATGAGATAAAAGAGGGGGTTTGCTTTGCAAAGCAAACCCAATGGACTCTGTACAAGTAGAATACAATAAACCCTGGGAACTGATAGGTACGCTGTCATGGGAAATGTGGCTAAGGCAGAAAGAATTTAGTAGAGTTGGCAGTTTCTTAAAGAATGATGGTTTTGGGTATAAGCACAAACAATCCCATACAGTAGGAAGATAAGAAGTATGGTCAGAGACCAACTTGGCTAGGTAATAAGGTCTTCAGTGAACCTGACACATGAGAAGGAAACATACACAAAGTGGAAGCCAGGTCACAYTGCTAAGAGAAACAAAATCAGAAAGGATAAAGTACAAATGTAACTGTAAAAAGCAATAGACATAAAGGATAGCAAGAAAACAACCTATAAGGAAAAGAAAGACCTAGTGAGAAATCACATGCAGAAAGCTAAGGTACATTTTGCTTCACTCTTCACTAAAGGGTGATCTATGATCTCATGACTAACATAACTAAAATCAAGAGGTAAGAATTCAACTAAAGTAGGGGAAGAACAGGTCTGAGAACAATTTGGTAGGACTGCAGTTCACCTTATCCTGAAGTATGCACCTATAGGAGGACTCCAGAATAGCTCTTTTATTGGTCATGTACTGTACTGAGTCTCCCCTGACTGTGACGGGGCAGGTACAGATGGCTGTTATATAGACGGTTAAAATTAGGTGAAATAAATCCTACCAATAATGAAGGCTGGGCCTGAAGACTTGCGTGGAGGATACCTTGAGAACAGATTGAAAAAAGTGAAGAGCTGTTAACTCCCCCTCTGAAAACTCATGRAAGGTACGTGAGAGTCCATAAAACTATGGAGAGGTGAACACAATGCTCATCTTTAAAAAGTCAAGAAATGAAGAAGAGACGAATCCTTGAAACATACTGGAATAAATAACACAATAAATTTTTTATAMACTACTCAGAGATAAGTTAAAAAGCTAATAGCCAACCAGTCAAGAATATAATGCAATATAGTTTTGGCAAAATGACAACAGGTGTCATAAATAGAGAAGAAGCAGGTCACGTAATATGTCTTCATTTTAGTAATGCTATTGACTAACTTACAACGTTTTCATTAGTAAATTAAGAAACAAAGTGAAGCTACTTTAAGGTGAGCACAAAACTAGCTGGGAAAACAATCTTTTAGATCAGATTATAATCATTCATCRTCAAACTCAAAAAATATCTAATCAGTGGGATTCTAGCTGGGTCTGTTCTGGGCTAGGTACATTTTCATTAGTGGCTTGGAAAAAGGAATGGTCCTTCAGCCTTATAGGTGACTATAAGCCTAGACAAGCAGCAAACACATTGGATGATGTTAAATTCAGAATGCTCTTGGCAAACAAGAGATATGATCTGTAGGAGAAATAATGGTGCAATGCACTTGTGTTCACAAGTATACAGTTCTGTGCAGGATTGGCAATGACCAGTTAGGCAGCCATTCTTCAAAAAGTGGTCATGCTAGTAGTCAGTCACAGACTATATGTGAGTAAGTAATATTACACTGCTACAAAAAACAAACTGCATATCGCAAAGATAACCAATTTTACTTGTAAGATGTATTAAGGAAGCCTCCCATTATATTTTGGGCTAGCAGAGCAGCCAACAGCATTGCATCCTTTTGTAAGCCCAGTGTTCAGGGAAAAGGTAGACTAAGTGCAGGGAGTCCAGAGAAGAGGATGGAAAATGGTCAGACATCTGGAAAAACAAGAAATAAATATTGAATGAATTGAGGTTACTCAGTCTACAAAAGAGAAGGCCAAGTGAAGACATGAAAATAATCGTACACACAAAAGCTGCCTGTAAAAAGGTAGGGACTAAATTGTCTTATCTGTAGTGGATGTGAGGAAATGGGTCTAAACTGCAGCAAGAGAGTTTATGTTATGTATTAGGAAGATCTTATTAACAATAAAGATTATGAAATACTTCTTCATTTCCTAGGTATGGTTGATCCTTTCTTGGAGCTTCAGAATGCCTAAGATGACCTCTAGAGGTCTTTTCCAGCTTCATTTTTTTGTAAGTCTGTGGTTCATGCTGTTCTATAATTTAGAATACCCATCTTAGAGAATGGATAGAGAACATTTTTTTCTCAAAGTTTTCATGCTAAACTKCACCAAGTCAGGTTGCACTTTTAACGCAGTGACTCAGAGAATCAGTAAAGCCACTACRGGGTTTACCATTGCCTAGATTGGCATGATGCTACCTCTATTTTTTCTTTACCATGTCCTTTTAGCCTTTTAGCTCTCATAAGAAATGTGGGGGGTTGTGGCCAAAGCATTACTACCTTCTAATGTCCAGAGCCTGCTGTATCTGAGATTCAGTGGTTGCACAGTGCATTTCCAAATGTCAAAAGTGCGCCCTTCTCTTTTCTGTGGATTCCTAATGGAGTCTGTTAGAGAAGTGCTCCTATCTATTCCAGCATGCCTTTCTGGTGAGCTACTGCAAACCACTAGTAAAACGTGGAGCTCATTTGCCTCAGGGGCCACTTGTTATGATCAGACATGGAAGAGCACTAGATTGAATGAAGTGAGATATGGGCAGAAAATGTGGAGACATACATTGTTAGAAGGCTGCAGAATCAGACTGTTCAATCTCTTAGAGGTATTTTCCTCATATGCTCATTCTTTGTATTAATCAAACATCAAGTGCACATGACGTTTTTAAAAATATCCTCACTGGGCAGAAAAGATTAAATTCCTTTCGCTTTCCTTATACCAAAGATCTAACTCTGCCCATGTATAGACATTTTACATCCTGGTAAAATAACAGTATCATATTGATGATCATTAGAAAGAAAATATTACAAAAGGGTGTTTATTGCACTGACTCATTACATGAGTTCCTAGGACATATGACTCCATTGCCAGCAAAACATGAGTGCTAGTCCTTACCCATATGACTTCCGCAATTCACTCAAACATGTTCAGGTAATTTCGTAAAAAAAAAAATAAGGCCTTCTTATTAAAACAGTTTAAGCCTTCAGAAAAGTTATATTTTCACATTTTACAAAATAGCTGGACAAGGAAAAATCTATTCCRTATCGAGTACTGACCTTTTGAATTTCTTTTGAACTCTGCATTTATCTGAAATACACAAAATGATCTGTTTCTGTGAGTCACACCTTTTAAAATCAGAGTAATACACTATCTAGCATGAGGTTTGGCCTTACCTAATAGGTATTACTGCAGGAGTCATACAGCAGAAATACTGCTTTCACAAATTCACTATTGTACAATTTTTCTCTGTRTATACTTTACAGACCTTGTTGAATAAAAGTTTTAGAAGGTTAGGTATTTTGCTTTGAAGAAGGCTGAGAAAGAAGTTCAAATGAACAACTAAAATTAAACAGCTGATTCTATTTGAGTTCAAAAATTTTATAAAACCAAGGAATATCCTTACTTCTAAAGGTAGCCTGTCTTTCTTCCCGCTTGAGTGTAGACCTCTCATCCAACCACACCTATTTATTCCCACCAAGGACTTCAGTGCCTCAACTCCACAAGTAAKTGCCACTACCTTGAAAAGTTCCCTTTCAGTTGCTGTCTTATTTTGCCAACACCCACATTTCTTTTCAGTGCCTACCTTTCTCCTAGCAAATCACGGGTCCACTGCCCAAGTCTTAAATCTCAGAGCTTAAGCCATCCATAAGCCCTATAACTATTTTCCATAAAGTCTATATTGTCATGTATATACACAGTATTATTTCTTTCAAATATATTTTACTGTCATTGGCTGCTTGAGCCACCCTCAGCCTCCACTACTAGCTGCGCTGTCCACTATGTTCTCCTGATACTCTTGAATACAGCTGCTTTCACCACAGACAAACTTGGGTGTCTCAGGAGCTGCTTCTAATCCCAGCACCTCCAGGGATCAGCTCATTCATCTCGCCCAGCCACAATGCTCAGCTCTGCTCTAGATCCTAGTGTAGGTCTTTTGATTAGGGAAAGGAGAAATCCCAGGTATATTATCACATGATGAGGTGAAGCCATAAAGCCCTTCCAAGACAGGAAGAAGGATTAATATGTGCAACGGACTCGGATGATTTCATCAGCATCAGGCAACAAACTATGTAAAAGCCAAGGTCTTCGTGCAAACTCAGCAATCATCTACTGAACTTTCTGCGTCACTGGGAACCTACTACTGCTCATATTTGATATTGAAGTGGAATATGAGGCAAAAATACTAAGGATACCAGGAGTGGAGAAGGTACTTCAGAAAAGGGAGGACTAAGAGCCCAAGAAAATATTTGAAACTACCAGACCAAGAGCTTGAAACAACAGCTGTCCTAGAGGCCCTGTAGTCAGAAAGTGTTAGTACCCGGAGGAAACAGGGCCACAGCTTCAAGTAAGGCTCAAACAGAAACTCAGCAAACTCCATCCCAACACAGGTGTAAGTTTGCTATAAACAAACTTAAAAGTCCTGAAGTTCAAGGTGCAGCACAYGAAGCGGCAGCTATCATGAGAGAAAAGTTCTGTTCCTTTGGTGATAAAAGAGGCCAAGGGTATTTTCAGATGCAAGATAGAGGTTTTGTGACACTGTGGAATTGTTTTGTAATATCAATATGCTCTATAAGGAGGCAGATACAGTTCTGCTAGATGAGAGACGKTAATTTAAACTATTTTACTTAGTAGCAACAGTATCTAAAACCACAGTTTTCCAACAACTTCTACAACTCCAAAAAAAAGGCAGTGATAGCATCTGGATTTAGGSTAGATAATGAAGCCTTGGAAAAGTTTAACTACATAAAGCCAAAAGAAAAAAGGGTGGTAAACAAAGCATGTATTATTCCTCATTTCTAATAATAATTATAGTGGTAAAAATACTCGTATCACTTCGTAAATTAGTAACTCTTACCTGATTTTTCACAGATCACATTTCAGTCTGAATATCGTAATATATGCAAATATGGCTTCTTTGGATCTTTTACAGTTATTTGAGAAACAGGACACTATCAGATTGTACAAACATACGCAAAAAAGACGGGTTGTACCTCTATGCCTGCCCATGCACAGGCACAGCCGTGACTGGGAGCTCACTCACCCCAGCAGGTACCTGATGAATGCCTGCCCGAGTGAGCGAGGAAAACGGCCGAGGCGCTTGGCAGACACGATTAAACATTTCTACAGGTATCTTGCTTCATCCACAGAAAAAAGGGATGATTAAATGTATAAAGTATAGCGCTACTTTACACTTATGTGCTTGCCCAGAAAATTTGCCAATACAGTTTACCAGAATTTCTAACTAATGGAGCACTCCTAGCACAAGTGAAACCGGAGAAATAAACAAGGCAATCCTTCATTTCCATTTTCTTTCTTTCACATTTAGAACTGCCAGTATCTTTCAAAAGGCTAATGTTGTCAAAAAGATCAAAGCCAAGTAAAAGAAACAGAAAACCAAGCTAGTAATTTATTTGTATTCTCAATAAGCCTTGGTAACCCTCATTCAAATGCTGCAAGCGATGAAAAACAAAGGCAACTTAATACTTCTGAAACATTGTAGTAGAACCCATTTTATAGGCAAAGGCGTTGAAAATTTTAGAAGTTTTATTGTGGAAGGATTTCCAAAGCAGCTTCAGGAATGAAAGTGAAGCACGCAAGTGAAGCATGAAAAAGAAAAGAGTATTCCGGAAATAACCTCAATAATAAATTGGCAGTGAAAGAGAAAATTTGTGGGCATTTTTGTATTCTCTGCATGTTTTCAAGAATCAGAAGAGCTGTTGTGCTAAAATAAAAATGGATTTATGGCACCCCATTCGTAGCTAAAAAAAATTACGCATCTGAAAAGACGATCAATTTTTTTTCCTTAAGAGGTTTTTCTAAGGACTTGCAGCTATATTACCTGTAAAAAAATTTACAAATATCAAAGAACAAACTGAAGACATTAAAGAAGACTGTGCCCTGTTTTCTAAATGAAGTAGAGAGAAAAAAAATACAGAAAACATAGAACGTAATATTCAATGAAGTTTAAAACAGTCTATAAATAAGATCAGCATTTCTTCCTTACGTTTTCTTTAAATTCTTTAAATATTATCTACAAAATATTTAGCACTGTATCTAATTCCTGTATCTGCTTTACACTGATATTTACACACAATATTTCCAAGGTAACAGGAATTATTCAGTATATAATTAGCTATAATTAGCTATAATTTTGTATATTTATGATTTTCTTTTCACTGCAATTAAGGTAATGTAAAAAAAAAAAGCCAACAAAATCGTAACAGCTATACAACTATTTCTGCTTCTGAATAAATCTATTAGGAAGCTAATTGTCTCTGCCATCACGAAACCTAAAGCCAGAACTCTGTAACTTTTAAAAGACAAATAGAGAATACAAATGTTTTCATTTACTAGCAAAATGCCAGGAAGAAGAAGAAAAAACATACAAATATTCTAAGAGAAGTAGAGAAAAGGAGAAAGAGTACCTCTACCACATATTCTGCCCCTGCAGCCTCTGTCTGGATACAGCTTTGCACAACTCTGGCTCCAGTTTGCTTTCTGTTTACTTAATACCTCAGCTCAAATAAAAAGAAGGTGTATCCTTGAATACTATATGCACAGCACAATCCATTGTGGGCTTTCTTCAGCCAAAGAGCTTAGATTTTTTTTTTCTTAATAGTATCAGGCCACAGGAAAAATTAGAAGAAAATATTTGGACTCAGAGCTCCGTGCACTTTTAAAATTTTACTTCATTCACTCACTACACCTGCACTATGCAGCCTGTTGATTTCTAATTCAAAAACGGTCTGATTCAAAGCTCACAGAAGTCCCTCAAGATGTTTCAGACACTGAGGACAGACTGATTTCTACCCATCCTGGAGTGGTCTGGGATCATTCCACTTCTAGCCATGCTGAGTCCTACGAGCTGCTTGGCGACCTGAGGATACACAACATTTTCCAAGGGCCGTGCGTGGAAGTGTGTGCACTGCATTCATCCTGCAAGCCACAGTCATAGAGGGAGGGAGAGATCTGTAAAGGCAGAAAACAAACTAACACAAAAAAAGAATAAAATTCARTTCCTAAATACTAGGTGTTTAGAAGTCTTTTTCCAGCATCTGTCTTTAGCTCCCTTGCAGTGCGCTTTCACGCGTGAACAACATTGTTTGACTCCAATAAATGCATCAACAGCAAATGGGCCAACCTTTGCAGGCAGGCACCCCGCGTACTGTGCCAGCACCTTCCTAGTGAGTGGGAAGGGGACTGCATGAGGTAAGCTAGACTTTCTGGGCCTGACTCACTACCTGCTGCCACTGAGAGCAAAGTCTCCCGTTGAGCTCATAGAAGCTTCCCATCTGACTCGGAGTCACAAGGGCTCCCGGAAATTCTGCTGCAGGAGCTCTACCTAGGGCCATCTTTTAGGTCATTTCATCCCCATGTTATATCTCAAAATTGAGAATCTTTAGTTTGCAATAAAGTGTTTAGTCTGGGGGATGAAATCCACATTGTGTTATTAGACCAGGTTGACAGCCTAAAGATTGATCTCACTGGGACTTACCTACCCAAAGACTAGGACAACACACTAAGGATAAAGCCTGATTTGTTCTGTTCCTGTAACACGCTACAGTAACATGATCACTATTAAAAATGTTAAGATGCAAATTGTTTTATTGATTTAATTTCCAATTTTGTGCTTTCTGCAGGAACAGTGACTGCCATGCTGACCCATATCACTCTCCTTTTATTATTGCACAGTCATAAACAAAAAAAATACAAAGAAAGCAAAATCACAGAACAAGTCATTGGAATTCCTTCCCCACTGCAACATTTGTTTATCCTCATTCACCAGCCTGAGATTGTCTCTTTTAGTTATCTTCTGATGGACAGTTACCGTGTAACTTGGCCAGTCATCATGTAGCAAACTTTTAAGATTGAATCATTTCCAAGCAAAAGTAGTATTTTATCCTACCGGGTGGAGCAACATCTCAATAGCAGTATCAGCTAAAACCACAAGCACATCAGGGGTGCACTGCCCATGTAGCCTTATAAATTAAACTGCCAACTAAAATAGCTATGTAAAAATATGACCAACGGGCAACAGCAATCATTGTGGTTGTTTATATGACGGCAGTACCTAGAGAAGGAGCAGCAGATCTTTGTTCTAGTCTGCATATATAACAGAGAGACCGTCCCCACCCAGGGAGGCTGCATTAAAAGCAATATTGCTGACAAAACAAACCGACCCTGATGGAGAATTACAGTTCAGCTGAACCTAACCAGATGCCTCCACACATCAGAATAAGTGGGTTTTGTTAGTGTTTTTGTCCTTTATCTTACTCTTATGTTTTTAATAAAAAGGAAGTGGGAGATATTTATAGCATAGTAAAAGCACGTACAGGTCACATGTTCACATTTGCAAACATGAAAGATTTCAAAAARTGCTGACTTTACTACAGAATAACATGGTGCAAACTGAAAAGAAAACTTTAAAAATAATCTTTCAATAACTTAGCCACTGTCTCTGCCAGAACCTTTTCTACTCACTTTCACTTCTACCTGTATCAGGAAAAGGAAAGAAGGCACAACAGAGGAAAAAAAAATGGTTTCAATAGTGATGCCCAATTTACAGCATCCCACAGCTCCTGTAAAGCTGGGAAGTCCTGCTTACACTATATGCAATTCTTGAGAAACTTACTTGAAAACTTTCATGACCAAAAAATAAACTTGAATTTTTTAGAGAATTATAAAGCATCCAAATATGAATGTATTTTAAAAAAATCTATCCCCCTTCTTGGAACAACATTTGCACCTTTATGGCTCAAATCACAAATGTATGAGAGCTTCTTAGTGAAATGACTGTGAATTTTATTATAAGAACAACAACACTCCTAGATCTAATGGGCCAAAGAGACTCCTTTTTATATAACCTAATCACCTGCAAAACTCCAGTCTGAATTAATTACTTCTTAAAACCCAGTACATGGGCATGAACTAAAACATACTTTTCAAAAATGCACCCAAGCTCAATTAAAATATTTTCAGTGATACAGAATCCATCTTCAACTCCGATATCCTGATTCACGCATTACTCTTGTCTCTTCCCTACTAATAATTTTCATCCAGTCTGAATTTGCCTAAGCGCAGTTACCAGCCCCAGAATCTTGTTAAACATTTCTCCAGGAAGATTGAACAGGCTTCTGCCATCAACCTTCGGTTCACAAAGTAGGACACAGGAATAAAATCAAACCAAGAGCAACTTGGAGAACATTGAGAGGTACTCACATTTCAAGTATCCTGATTATTATTCTAACTTTCCCCAGCCTTCAAGCTCTGCTTTTGAAGTACCAACAGAAGAACTGGAGGTGGCATCAGGAAAGAGCACATACCAGTGACACACACAGAGGAAACATTCAGCCTCATTGAATCAGTGCTTCAAATGCAGTGTTTTCTCTGAATGTGATACGCAGGCACCTAAAGGCCTGGCTATATGCTCTCTTCTGTCATCCGATGGCTTGTAGCAGATATTATTACTCCGCTCTATCCTTTATCCTTCAAAACAATGACCTGCAACATAATAGACTCTGATCTTGCTTTGGAAACATTAAGTGAATTCTATTTTTATTTGCAAAAGCAGTAAGTAAAAATCAAGTTTCGCATTTTCAATCTGAACAGCTAAATTTAGGGAAAATTATAAGCAACTGACATTCTTACAATGGAAAATGTTGTACAACTTTAAATGTAGAAGTATCTGTATATGGTACCTCTTATCTCCATATGTGGATACACATTAATGTACACACACTATAGTTCAGAAGCATAATAATATCAGTTACACTCAAAGTGGTGTATTATTTGTCTGAAGTAAACTAATGAAAATGGGTGATACATATTTAAAGTCTCCTGGAGATAAATATATAAATGCAGGTGTGTCTCGAACAAAAATTTGGCAGGGACAAATCTCGCTCACACTTGAGCATAGGGTGATCTTTAGCACTTGATCTTTGGATAAGATTTGCCAGGTTATAAAAAACAAAATGACAATAATACCTATATGTGTTACTGATATGTTTGAGAGCTGAGGCAAATGATTGAAATGATAGCGTTGCTCAATGAAAGGCTGGATAAACCTCTGGAAACAGATAGCAGTTGTAGCAGTTGGGTTGTGTTCTCCACATAAACTGTCAATCCCTGGATGATCAGTCCACCATCTAGCTATTAAAATTTGATTATTTAAATAGGCAACACAAACTAGAGTTTATCATCAAATTCCTTCAAAAGTCTTCAAAAAATAACTACTGATGCCTTTATCTGGGTTTGGAAGAGATATGTCTTCTCTCCTGACACAGGAGAGAAGGGAAAGCAATATATATCAGCCACATAAAAAAAAAAAATAAAAAAGAATAAAAAAAAAAAAAGGAGAAAAAAAAAAAAAAAAAAAAAAAGGAAAAGAAGTATACACAGAGAAGCCTCCATAGTCCCTCACAGTAGTATCTGTTACCGAAGTGGTTAATATGGCTCAAACACTAAAACTAAAATACTAAACACTAAAAAAAAAATCAGGTTTTTACCCCTCACACTTCGGTTATTACCACCATCTTTTCTCAGGCCTTAACAAATACAGACTTACCCTGCTACAGCCACTAAATTCAATAGTCTGTCATGTCCAATCCACTCTATATCTCTCCTTTGTGTTCTTCATTTCAGTCACATCAAACATCAACTGCTTGTTTTTGCTTTGTATGTCTTTCCTCTTCGTTAATCAGAAGGGCAGCTCACATCCCTGACCACTTCTCATCTCTAGGGATGATCCTCTATTGCTAATACATTCCATTTTTAAACACCTTTCTGCACTCCCTCACATTGAGTTTTGAGCATTARGGAAGTTTACTACAAACATCTACAAAACTACTGCAGTTCCTCTTTCAAATCTCCCCTTAAAATGAACAATTGCCACAACAACTTAAAGATATCACAACATCCATCTGCTGACATGTTAAAGCCACTGCCTATCAGGCTTTGAGAAAAATCATCTCACTGTACTCCTGACTCCTTATATTAAGACTTCAAATATTTTGGGGACAACAGCTATTTTCTTTTCTTGCATCTGCAGGACACATACCACAATCCATTGAACACTAACCGTAGGGTCAGGCTATGAACTAGCAGGTTTGACTGCGAGGAATACTTGGCTTTTCCCAGAGCTGATTGCTGGTAAAAATTGAAATGTTCTTAAAATAGCCATCACAAACTATTTAAGGTGTACTATAGCTACTTTATATGTTAGAAGCTCCTTGTTTATGAAGCAGCGAACAGGCTGGATGTCATATTTCAAGTGAGACAAGTACAGGTAAGCCAGACATCTGTAGTAGAAAAAGTAAAATGTTAGATTTGCCATCACTGATCTTGAGAGTCAATAACTCCCACTGGAGTTTTATTTCAGATGAGGATGGCTTATGTAAGAAGCAGTTGCCACTCATGTGACAGGCACTGTACCATTAAACTAACTCACAAGAAAACAGAAATAAAGCTGTATCCAAGGAATTGCAGCTGTTWTAGGCTTTAGGTTGACTTTTTGTGGTTTAATGCAGGATTTTCTTTCAACACTATTTCCTAAATACTAAAATTGGCAAAAAAGGTACTTTATAATCAAGAACTATTCCACAGCCTACAATATGCCATCTCACACCATGTGGAGATCCTGCAGAATCTACTCCATGTTCACTGCACAGCTCTCTGACTGTGACACAGCCCTGGCTTCAATGTTATTGCTATCTGAGCAACCTAAATAATAGCTATGACTACATGTATTGGTAACAAAAGAAAGATTTTAGGTTATCAGCCATGACCTACTCCTGGAAAAACACACTGCTTTCTATCTCATTTTTCATTTACTTTGTATCTTGAATTAATCTTTCTTTCCAAATTTTTTTCTAAAGCTTTGCATCTGTTCATTAGATTGTAGTTGCTTACATCATTTTTGATTTTTACTTAAATATAAATATATCACTTTTAATTCTCCAGCTGGATCGTACGTTCTTAAAACTTCATTGATTTATTTAAAATATTTGCTACAGCTCTTCAGAAATTCTGTGGTGGTGAATATCTATCCCTCCCATTTCAAGTGTACCAGTCCCACAAAGTTTTTCTTCCTTCTAGGAGGCATTTTTGTTAACTACCTTTTATCAACATGGTAGAAAATGATCCAAGTTATTCATCTTGTCAGGTCTTGCTTACTCTAAAATCATCTTACCCTGACCTTCATTGTATAGCAAGTCTAATTTTATTTTTCTATTTTGCCTTTTTATTGCTTTTGGTGAAGCATCTGCTAATTCTCTTCATGTTCATTAATACAGAAAACAAGTCATATAAAGGTCTCATATAAGACAATCACCTTCTGAGACGTCGAGTCCTTGACAGGCCCTAGACTGCAAAAGAAGACATAGAGACGGTCAGTGACCACTTCTACATCACTAAATAGAAGCACATTTGGTTATTTCAGGCCTATATTAGACCTGTTGGCTTTAGGGCTGCCTGGGCACAGTCACTACAGGGCTCATGTGTGTTTCACTTGTAGCCTCTGTACTGGTAAAATCAAAACCTTGAGCCTTTGCAGCTGCAGCTAAAGGCAGGGAGGAAAACTGGACTGAAGGAGAGAAAAACAGAAGGGAAGATTTTGTTCATCTTTGGGAATGACATATTTGGAAGAAGGATGGATGATAGAGCCAGAAAACACAAGATCCATGGATGTCTCTTACCCTGCAGGGTATTTTTAAAATTTGTGCTTATTTCCTAGCATATTTCACAGCTACCTCACTTCTTCCCAAATCTGTCACCAAATATCTTGATCATGAGCTCACTACTGCAACTATTGCATTTACACACAGCCTTGCCTAATTACTGAGGGAAGAATCGTTCAATAATTCCACATCCTAAGGGAGTTCAGCATGAAATAGTGTCTGTAAATTTCTTTTAACTTTCCTTTTTTTTTTTTCCTTGGGATAGATAGGAGAAGGTTTAGCATCAGGCCAGTTCAAGCCCCTTGCACCACCCAAAATCAACAGCCAATGCTGTAGAAAGTGCTCTATTCTGTCAAAGTTGTTTGCTCCTTATTTTGCTCCAGGGCCATTCTCCCTGCCGGCAAGCTCCTTGCACACATTCTAATATACTCCCAGGCTCCAGCACGTCGGACTCTTTTATATATTGCTTCCAAGATACTACGACTGTTATCTCTGTGGCTTGGCACTTCAAGAGTGTTTTGTGTTCTGAATTGCTCCATGCCATACCAGTTTCTGAGACTGAGCGGCAGACCAGACACCTTCAGTTGGTCTGGCTGTGCCCACTTGAATATTGAGCAGCTGTTGAACAGTCATTTTTTCCCCCCAGTTTCTCAAATTCCGGAGAGCTTTGCCCAATTAAGGATAAAGGTTTATTCTCAGCAAACCCAGGCCTAAGCAGAGGGGAGCAGAGAGTCACACTGTCCTAGAGGCAACATGCAAAGTAGTGTCTGAGATCTCTGCAGTCTGGCAGCTCCTTCAGGCTGAAGCCACCGTCTTCCTTCCCAAGGTCAACCCTAGCCTTTCCAGCAGTGTGAAGCTAAGTGCTGAAGCAGTTACCCTCAGCCAGTACAGCCTGGGGCTGTGAGGAGACACAAGCAGCGATATAATACACAGAACCTCTCTCTGCCCTTTTTGCCCTTGCACATGTGCTGGGTCACACTAGGGTCAGAATGAAGCAAGCCTCTGTAAGTCTTTTCATCATGTTCAGTTAGTATATACATAACCTTCCATGACATCGGAGACCTTTTCCACTCCATGCATGGAGCCCTGCCTGGTACAACATGCTCACTAAAGCTGTTTTACACAGAGATTCTATCTCCTTTCTGGGTACCTACTATATCACTCAATTCTTTTCACAGACTATATTTTGTTTGAAAAATAGCTGGACTTTTTGTCTTTACATCTCTTGTTAGGAAACTGTTTGGCAACCTCACTTCTTTTCATTTCCAGACTAAAGATCTACACCGTAAAGATTAAACATACATGTGTGTTAATGCTGTTCATAAGCTCTTCTGGGTCTCTGACATTTACCGCACGACATATTACAGTGCAGTATCATATTCCATTCAGCCTGAACCTTATCCAACAAGCCAAGCTACCTTGCTTTCTTCTCAATCAATAGGGTGTTCTTTCCCTTGGTTATCTTACTAGACCTTTGCTGGAGTTTGCCGGTTCAGATTAATCTTTTTGAGTATAGCTATAGCTAGGCTAAACTGCATGTGATTTCCTCCTTAAGAGCCTACTAGTGATTTGGAGGGAAATAGGTATTTTTAAGGCACACACAATCTGACTTACTTTAGACAGAGGAATCATGACGATGAGAGGAATCATGCTGCAGCATTCCTTGTTGATTCCACTAACTATTAAAGCAAATCTAGATGACCAGCTCAGCTGTGGGCCTCTACATGGTAGGCATCCATGAATCTCACTATAGCTATGTGAAAGGTAGCCATCTAAGCCAAGAACTCTAGTTCCATCTGCCTGAGAGATAATCAGTCACAAGAAAGAGACTGATCTCTGATACACAGCTTGGGAGAAGATAAATTACCTAGAGGAAGCCAGGAGCATCATCATGTGCCTTGTACTGTGGTATTCCATCCCATTTCTACCGCTTAGAAATCATCCTCTGCTTCCTGTCTAACATCCCAGTTCATCTTTCCACTGATGGTGCCTCCTCAGCCTGCGCTATCAAGAGGTCTTCTCCTTTTCTGTGCCAAGTTCTCAGTAGAAGTACTAACCAAGTCCAGTATAATGACCAATATTTTAAATACCCCATTAGAAATCTCCCCACTCTGAACTTAACCTATTGCTTCTTCTTTAACTAGTTCCTTAGAGCTCTTCCCCAGCTGCAAAAATTTCAACTGTGATACTATATTAAAGGCTTCCCTGAAGCCCAGGTAAATAAAATCCACAGCATTTCTGTTAACAAGATCATTTATTTTATCAAAGATATCAGATCAGTACAATATGATCTACCTTTGGAGTATGTTCCTTTTTATTCCATTTCATTGTCCTGCCTTAATTAATTCTTTCCTTCAAAATCTGCTCTAAAGCTTGGCACATTCTTGAGTCAGACTAACGGCCCTATTGTTGCCTGCATCAATTTTACTGCCACTCCTGATCCTTCTTTAATACAGGTACAATATCTGCTAGAAGAGTAACTGATAGTCCTGTAATCTGCGTGATCTGAAACAGTCCAGAGTCGTAGTGGACTGAGCATGGCCCATTCCCCACAGGCACTGAAATAATTCATATGCTAAGATCTGAGTATCTAACAATTATGCTAATAACAAAGCAAGCTGCAGGCTTTCAAAGGCTTACCATTTGATCAAAGTGAGCAGTTTCCATTCAGAAAAAAATGTCAAATCCATTCTCCAAAGTCTGGACAACAGCTACAACTTTTCAGAGAAAGTCACTTTAATTTTTATTTTTAATGTGTGCAAAACATATATGTTCCCCAGTCTTGTACACAAAAAAACTAAAATGTTTTRGTTGACTTGAAAAGAAAGAAAATAACGTATTTCTTTTCATTTGAACTATTTAATGTTGACTGTAGATGCTCTCATTTCTGATCTTATGCTTTATTGATCTTTAAGACAATTTGGTCTGTTGGTTACCTCAGCAATGATTCTCTTAGCCGAAACATCCCAATATCCAAAGTCCTGATGTTCATCATATATATGTATAAAGGAATTGACACATGCATTTAACCAGATAGAGAAGTTTCTCCCTATCTGGGATTTGAATTTAATCTCCTTTAGTAGAGACTAAAATATGTAAGTCAGTTACTCAAAAGGAACAACATAGGCATTTTTCTTTATAGTCCAGAGAGAGAGGCAGAATAGGACAGGCCTGAAGATCTTCGGACATTTCACATACAGAAGTACTAACAGGCGGATAGCACCAAACACTCTGAACTTGTCAGGTATAGGTACAACTTCACCAGCTAGTGCCTCCTTTCTCTGGGGGAATTAAAACTCTGGATATGGAGCTGTTACAGTCTCTATGGTCTATTGATTCCTTTGTTATCTGCTGAGACACACCTAACAGCATCAGCAGTAAACTGATATTGCTGAATGTCACAATTATTTAAGAGAACATTATGTGAAATATTTTGCTTCTTTTACCTGTGCACAAAGTGTATTTGTCAATAGGCATGCAGATGTACAAGCATCTTGCACAAGCAAAGTATATTTTGCTTTTATAGCAAAGTTACTGAAATTGCATCCTGAAGATAAACATCCCCACAACCCCATAATTCACATCTCAGTTTTGTGCTTCTGCCTTTCTGGATATGTACATCATGCTCACATTTGTAGCTATGTCTCAGGTGGACTCATGCTCTTTGGTATATATCTTCCAATATCTGTGTGATCAGCTCTGTGTAATCAAATAACTATCCATTATGTTTAAAGTTCCTCTAGGACTTTCTCGATTCCATTGTATGGGAGGAATGTTTCCGGGCATAAGTATGCATCCAAAACCTCATTTTAGAAAGAGGTCACACATTTCAAGGTAGCCACCAAACAAGTAGAGCAAGAAAACAGTGCCAAATATACAGCAGGAAATATATCAGACTTAAAAATCACACACTGGGGGTTGCTTCAGAAAGAAAGACCAAGAACAGTAAGTTTTAAGAAGTTCTTGCTGAAATCCTTACATCTAATAAAACGGGAAAATCTGTTTTACTCATTTCTCAAAAAGAAAAAAATGTAATCCTCTCCATGAGATCTTTCAATAAAACCTTTCTTTATCCTGCCTAACACTGTTCAAAGGCTTATGAATTTTCCATGTTAGGTTGCAGTCGAGAAATAAATTTGTTTCTGTGGCTTTTCTGTTAGTTTATAGACATATATTCTGTCAGCTATTAAATATATATATATTTAAGTAGTTTCTGATTCCCTTTCATACAGTACAGTGATACTTGTCCAACTTTTCATTTAGAAATGTCAGACGTTCTTTATTCACTTAATCTCTTTTTCTCATGAGGGCAGGGCATGACGAACACGTTCTACTGACTTAAAGAAAGTCTTTCCGCAAAGAAATGTCAAGACATTTTTACCATCTTTATTTTCCTCTGAAACTTCTGAGACTTAAAGTGGTCAGTAATTTAAAGTTGAAAAACAAGGTAATTAAAACATATAAGAAATTCAACATATGACTGTCTCCAGGGATTAGGAACACAATACAAAAACACCTCTGCACAGATTCCCAGTTCAAATGGCACTCTGGCAATTAATGAGCACCTGTATTATTCTCCTAGGTACCAATCTTCTGACTGTTGGACTGCTGACTACTGATTTAGACGGAAGCGCACAGATTACATATATCAAATTCCTCCAGCATGTACCAATGTTTACAGAAATCCTTTAAAATTGGTCAGGTTAGTCTTGCAATAATTTGATACTTTGCCTCTATGCAAAATGTTTCAGTGGTTTATTTGTTGAAAAGTGTGAAACACACATTCTGCATGAGTATATCTCACTCTATGTATTCCTTTATCATGTTTCTCAGGATTATTCATCCAAGTAGTGAATGAACACATAATACTCTATTCATTGTTACCATATAGGGTTGGTCATCCTTGGCACAAAGAAAGGCTTCCTCTATTTCTTCTGCAGAGCTTTCAAGGGTGTGAAAGACACATTCACATCCACATGTGCTCAGTTACTCTTGAATAAAACAAGGGGCAAGAGAAGAGTCACTATTTTTCCAAATTCCTGTCTATATTATTCAGTAATAATTGGATTTTTCTACTAAGAGGCTGAGAAAACATTAAAGTTATCGTGATTAGATTACAGAGTTGGTCAAGCTGAGAAGTAGGTTTTTTCCTCAACGATTGTTTCTAACTGAATTCACTCAGAAGCCAGCATTCTAAAACTGTTTTCTTCACTGCTTGAGTCCATAAAGTTAAGGCTACTTCTTGCTATGTAAACACACCTCTGACACCAGGGAACAAATGTTGAATTAAATGTAATTCCAGAACGGCAGATATGCTTATGCTTCTTGTGTATATTGCAGCACGTGAAACAGTAGTAATAACTGTTAAGTGCATCAGTATTGGCAAAGTTCTTCCTGTTGTCCAGATAAAAGAATGATCTGGGTGTCCATGGGCTATCATTATGCATAGGAAAAGGAGACAGGAAAGAGTTGTTCAAGTAGTGGCCAATTCTGCCAMAACTTGGTACTCCAAGTAGTTCTTACACTGAGATACAGTAATCAGTAAATAAGACTAATTTTGCAATTAGTATTTGCTGGATGCTGCATTTAAATTTTGTTCAGGCAAAAATCTCTACTAGATTTTGTTCCTTGGCAGAGATGGCCAATGAAGCCATGTTTAGTTCTGGAGTGGTTTTATATGAGGATTAGGCATCTAAGCTTGAGAACAAACCAGGACAAATAGAAGACACAATAGTAAAATTATTAGGCTATAAGCTGAAGGTTTTGCATCCTAATAATGAAATTCTGCCATCATACTCAYGGATTAGGAGGTTGGAGGCAAAATGTTATTTATTACTGTTGTGGGTCAAGAGTGATTTTTTCTTTCTTTTTTCTTTTCTTTTCTTTTTTTTTTTTTTTTTTTTTTTTTTTTTTTTTTTTTTTTTTTGATAAAAATTGTATTTTACTGTGTCCTAGGCAAAAACAAAAACTGAGAGGATTTGCCAATATCCTGATAGGCTTTGTTCAGTTTTGGGCAAAGTACATCAAGAAAGATGCCTTCAACCTAAACAGAACTTAGGAGAGAGAAGTCGGAAAGATTAGACAGCCAAAGACTATGACCTATCATAAAGAATTTTTAAAAATGATGTCTTATGAACAGCAAATAGAGGTAATGGCATCTCTTTTTGAAGGTGAGAAGACTGAGAAGGAACATAACAGTTTTCAAATATGTAAAAGGCTCTTTTTCAAAAGAAAGAGAATAATCTCTTGTGTTTGGAAAGAACAAGAAATAACGGGTCTGAACTACAAAAAGAGACTTTTAAGTTAGACATTAGAAATAAATCTATCGTGATAAAGTTGATAAAGCCCAGCAACAGACCGCCTGCTTGAGTAGGGAGTAGATTCTCTGTGCTGGGGTTCTTCACAGAGAAGACAGATAATCACGTCAGGACTGATGTAAACGTAACGGCTCTTCTGCTGGAGCCCGCGACTTGGTGACCGAACTTGGTGTCTCCCTGACATATTTGTCTGATTCAGTTGTCTAATATGAGTTTTTTGGTTCTTAATGGTTCCCCTTCACTAAGCCAAAGCTAATTAAACCCAGCTCCCAGCATCAGACAGCCAACTCTGGTGCTCACCTTCCCGAGGGAGAAAGAGGGCTCTGCCTGCAGAGCATGCTGTTCTCAGCCCCAGCCCATGCAGCCGTGCAGCTGCAGTACAGCTGCCTCCAGACAGTCATCATTACTTCTCCACATAAAGGAGAATAGTTTTGCCCTGGTAACCCATGAAGGGAACTGACAATCCCGTTGAGCTGTGGAATGCTTACACGCACCAGTGTGGTTCCTCTCTTTTTATGCTTGAAGGGGAATAGTACACAATGTGTGTACTGGTGCTAGGGACACATGTGGAGGATGTCTTTCATCTCAACATGTAAACATCATGCAAACAACTGCTTTTATCTCATCATGCAAACAACTGCTACAAGAGTCTTTCCAGAACCTGAAGCACCCACGCCCTAAGCCACCAGAAAAGAAAGCTTTCACATCACTTCATGGAGAAGCAGACACTGGAACACGAATATACATATATATATAAAAAAAAAAAAAAAAAAAAAAAAAAAAAAAGCTTGTCTTTCCTAGTTTTCTCTCACAGACTGCTTAGAGGTAGGCCACAGACCAATGGAAAAATCACTGATTTTTTGCATAGTTCTGAACTGACAGTGCTATCAAGTTTGGATCTAAGCTCAACCTAGCTAAGGCCTGTTAGCATTTACTGGACAAGTAAACCCTTCCAGCTGCAGTGGTCCACAGCTGATGTTTGTGATTGGATGTCACATCCTCTCCTAGCTTTTGCCTTATAACTTGCCTCCCACCACTAGGTTCAGCAGTCCATGTGCCAGTACTTTAGAAGCTGCTTCAAAAATAGTGTCTCTAAGGAGACCATACATGCTGAGCTTTCCTCCTCATTCTTTTGCCTGCTCCTTGGAGAAGTGTGCCACTGTGCCACAAACAGTGTGCCCGTCTCCAACATTTCATAGGGAGGAGGGAAGGCAAGAGTCCCTGTGAAGAAATGCAAAGGACTATGTTTCCTCTCTTTTCATCACCAAATCTTTTACAAAAGTACAGGTTCTTTTGTTGCCTCAAGCCTTTACAGAAGGATGGAGAAAGCATACAGGCATTGTGCAGTATAATACATAAGTAACTATCTGAGAAATTGTGGAAGAAAGTAGATAAGGAAAGGAAAAAAAGCTTATGATTAGTTTGTTTGAAGGTATCCTCCTACACTGATAATCAAGTATCTTAAAATAAAACAGAAAAGGCTGGGCTTTTGCCAACAACTTGGCAAGACTTTATTTGACATCTCGAGGATTTGTTCAAGTGCTCTTTAAACCACAGGCTTACCTATACAATGCATATGACTACTTAGTACAAACCCTCCCACTGCTTATAACTTCATTTCAGTGTTTGGCAAACACTGAGTAATTCTTAAAACACTATGAAATAATAACGAAAACAAGGCTTAGAGAAAGGTCAAAGGATTTATCCTAACATGTTGGTCTGTAACATACAGAAAGGAGTTGTGACATTGCTCAGATGAGCACAGGTATCCGGGCACTACATGAATTGTACTAATCTACCAGATTCAACCATGTCACTGAATTCAAAAGTACTAACTGCTCTAATTTTTAATGTTTTGTTACCTTCATCAACTTTCCAGGTATGCCCTGTGGAAGATCCATTCTGGTAAATTTTCAAAGACTAAAAATCTAATGAAGATGGCCAGGGCAGGGAGACTTTGCACAGGCCTTTCACAGAGTCTTGCAAGGTCCAAATAATCCTTGTAAAGAGACTTTAAAAATAAAAGCTCTAGTGATTTAGTTTTCTTTAGCTTTGTAAAGGTAATGTCTTTCTTGAAAGTGAAAATAATACAGTGAACCTAATTAATCTAGGCTTTCACCCACTGTTGCTTTGAGGCAAGAAGTCAGTGATTTTCTGAAACAGTGACTGGCACCATATTCAGCCTAAGAAGTTCATAACCATTGATTGTTGGAAACTTAGGTGAATACATCAGTGAAGCATCACTTGAGGTAGGGCTTCTTCTTCTGTCTTTCTTTAAACATCAACTCTTGCTGCTCTTACGACAGGATATAGGGCTGGATGAAGATTTGGTCTGAACCAGCACGATCATTCCTAGGCTTATGGAGGCAGCACTGTTAATATCAGAGGTCTTCATATTTTTCTTGTGTGCCTCAAATACTAGACTTTGGCCTGCTCCAATCTCTTTTTTTTCTTGCAGTCTGGGCACCACAGCCCTGCGCTGCTTCTGTTATTTTGGCCTATTTTTTTTCCTTTTCTTTGCCAAGAGCAGAGACACATCTCCCAAAACACCCTGTTCCTTTTTTCCTACATCCTATTTTTACTTAAAATTTTGTATAAATAATAATATACAAAAAGAGTAAGTAAAGAAAGAGCTCTCTACATACACCTCTCTTCCAGTTATCCTGAAAGATCCAAGGATTTTCCAGAAGTCTAATATTTCCCTATTTAAAGAGAGAACATTTGCATATTCAGTAGAAA
Organism: Rhea americana; assembly: GCF_003343005.1. Classification (NCBI taxonomy): domain Eukaryota; kingdom Metazoa; phylum Chordata; class Aves; order Rheiformes; family Rheidae; genus Rhea; species Rhea americana. Next base: position 2,552,244 of record NW_028185062.1, on the reverse strand, counting down.
TCCGGTTTTTCTAGTCTGTGGATCCCTCAACAATGTCTTTAGGAGAATCAAATACGGCTGCGTTTATGCTGCTGAGAAAATGCTCTGAGCTCAAGGAACATGCTGTGGTCTAATGTACACAAGCTATAATAAATTTCATCTGTGCTTGTGGCTGGAAATGTCAAAGGCTGCTAGAAAGGACCTCATGGCCTCAGCAAGATAAGATCCTGCATTGTCTTGTTTTTCTACTTGATGTCACTGCTACAAGCACATATGGATAGCTAGATTCCTGTAGCCACGTTTACGGCGCTGTCGGATGCCTTAGTGATAGGAAGTACCCTTAATTTCCCAGCCAGAAATCTCAGTAAGATCAGAAACTAGCCAGACAGATGCTCCTGGAGGCTGAAAACACAGAAAGATGTTTATTTTGGTTCCAAGGCTGTCCTGGAGGATGGGGGTAGGGATTCCATACAGCAACACAGACACAGTCTATAACATTGCAGATACAAAGATAGACATGTTTTGAAGCATTAGCTCTGTACTATCCTAACTTGAAGGAATATGGCTAATAGAAACTACTATGGAGTATCTGAACCACCATCAAATATCTATGTGCCTAAATACTTTAGGACTCTAGGCCAAAATTCTAAATCAAGATAAATTTTGCTGATTTAATCCCTGCCCTCTGCTTAAGACAGATAAGACCCCCAGGAAGAGGTTTCCAGCCAAAAAGAAAGCAAAAGCAAGCCTGATCAAGATTTTGGACTTTGTGGCAGGGATTTGGCTGAATATTGATTTGGGAAGGTGGATGAGAGATACAGAAAAAAATGAGATGAGAAAGTATGGCACAGAGGTCCCTAACCTGCAGAAAAGTTTAGCTAACCTGAAGAAAAAACTCCAAAACATTGGAGATGCCTACTGAAAAGGTTTTCAAGCTGTGAACAATTAAAATATCTCCCTTTGAGTCTTCATTTATTCAAGAACACAAAACTTTGATGTCTTTATTCACAGAACTATGCGATTTGCATATCTAGCTCTTTCATCAGTTTCTCCTCTTCCTACATGACTGAATTCTGGTATCTGCCTGGAACAAAAAGAGACAAGAGTTTTAGGCACCTTGCTCTTCTGAACTTGCTATGTGCTCAGAAGCTGTACCATCTGGATTTCCACTGGTTCAGCTTTCCTATAAAGTCTGAAACTACAGGTAGTCAAGAAAACTGATTCAATATTTTTTTTAAGTAAGGTGGTACACATAAGTCATTTGAACTTGTCTACAAAGACAGGTCAGAACTGATTAACAGGACAGTGAGTACTGAATGTGTTTTGCTGATCATGGAGATCTCTGCTATCTTTCTTAGACACTGACAGTGAATCAGAGTAACTGTTGTTATACTTACATGAAGCTTTCTTTCTGCTAATCACCAATGGCAAACAGTCATTTTGCAAAGGATTTCTATAAATAAGCTGAGGTGGGTCTTCTGCCATCAGGCAGACAAAGGATAGGGATTCCTGCAAATTCTAAAATGTCAAATTTAAAGTTTCCCTTATAGTCTAGATAATCTTGTTTTTTCTTGGGGAGGAGGAGAAAGCTGTTTTTCTTATTAAAACCAACACAGAGAAGAAAAATCTTAGAGCAGTTGGTATCTCTAGTAATCCAGGAACTCCCATTCCAAAACATTAAGAAACAGGAAAAATCTACATTTTTAAGGTACAGTATTTGCAACTCCCCCCTCCCCAAGACTAGAGGAATATATTTTTCTGGATATTAAAAGAGTATAATGAAGTTCTCATCACATCCTCCACTTCTCTTGTGGGCACTGAACCAGCAAGCCAACTATCAACACAATGGATTTTCTGGGAGAAGAAGAGGCTGCAACAACACCTTTAATCTGAACCAGAACTGCACTTTGTGCAGCCAGATACTCACCAACTCCAGACTCCACTTCCCACAGTGTATTCCAGCACTGTATTTCTGTTGCAAGTGACACCAATTTCACTTCCTGCCATCAAATTATACAAGATCTTCTGGTTTATGCATACTCAACAGAGACAATAATTAAATTCCTTTCTAGATACTCTATTGCAGGTATACACTTCAGCTGTATGTTAAAAGCAATTTTGCTTTAACCTGCATCTCACCTTCACTGGAAAGGTCTGTTCATGTAGGCATTCACTTCTATGTCGAAATGCGGAGTGAGTATCTCCATGTTTTATCATCATCTATATGCTCGTTTGCTGTTTTATTTTTTTCCTTAATTTGTAGACCTTAAGTCTGTATAATCATAAAATAATGAAATAACAAACTTAGGCCTCTGACGTCAGTTTTCCAGTGCTGTGCATGGCTATCTGAATTTATGTGCATAATTTTGTAGACTTTTAAATCTACAGGTCAGAAGTCAAATCATGTATCAAAACTATCAGTCTACATGCTATGCATGAAGTAAAAAGGTTGCTCTTAATCTAAAGAACAAGTCAGGCATGCATACAAAGACAGTTAGAGGGGACATAGTAATGGCAGTATACTTCCCTACAGTATTTTACAAATTAAGACTTTCAACTTTTGGCCTTTCAGTTAGGCCAAAAAGAGAGGCAAGAGGAAAAGGATTCAGAAAAATACAGAAAAACCATTGAAAGAATGAATTTTTTGCCTCAACAGCTAGAGCTAACTAATGAAAAGAACTGTTTGGTTTAAGTAACCACAAAATATAAATATTAGACAAAGGTAGATCTAATTTGCTTAGACTCAGGGAGTCAACTTATTATATTTGTAATAATACAGCTTTATATTAGTGATTAGGTAATAAAAGATGACACCGACTTGGGGCAGCACTCCTCTGAGATTAAATTTCTGTTCACGAGTAAGCTCCTACCTCCACATCCAATGTTACTTTTGGAAAAAACTCGACATCTGTTTTTTACAGCAAAGGTTAGCCCTGACATATTGGTGACTTTCAGTGTTTCTTAACACCTTAGACCTGAAAACATCAGTATCGATATTTTTCTCTTTTTCTGTATTATACTAGTTCTGTATTTCTTTCATGCAATATTTGTGTTGCATTATTTTAATTAGTTCACTGTATTTTGTGAAAAACATTTCCAGGAGATTCTATAAAATCAATCCTTATGCTTGGGCTATTTAGGACTCGTAGTTTGACTCATTTGGTTCCCAACTCACCTCTGGTGATCGACAGTTTCTTTAAATCTATGGCTAGAAGGGACACTGAGTGCTGGAAAAGGTTTTAGGTTAGCAATTCCCAAATCTTTTTTCTAGCCGTCCTGTTTCCCATTTCAGTTTAGAATCTGTTCTTGCAGCCGACACATCTATCAAGCTGGCAACACTGCCTGGCATGCCAACCTTTTAGTGAATCTTTGTGCTGTGCAAAACCTGCGCAGCAGAGACAAAATAGCTCTAAGCATAGGATTTTCTTCTTCATACTCTAGAGCTGCTTTGTTCTGTGTTTTTTTGGTTTTTTGGTTTTTTGGTTTTTTGGTTTTTTTTTGCTGAGATTCTCTATCACAGGATAGACTCACTGCATGTTAAAAGGTAGTAATCAGCTTAGCTGCCTTCACCCATCACAAGCCTGCCAATATGTACCATTTTCTCCACGTTTCTTTGTTTCTGTCCAGTGAGCAGGCAGAAGGATGAGTTATCAAGCTGGCTCCTTTCATGAGAATATCCTGATGTTTAGTTACTGGAATTCTGACACCGTATCAGAATCAGACCATTTCTCCCATCTGAACTTTGCTTACTGCAATTTTTCTGGGACTGCAAYGGTCTTCAGAATGCGTTTGGCTCAAGCTCTCAGACTTCCTCATAATGTTGCAGTCTCTGTTACACTAATAAGAAAATAAGACCTTAGTTTCATATGAAAGGCCCACAAGTTCTTGTTCTCTTGTGTGCATGAAGTTAATCATTTTCAGAAGGCAACCTTCCCAATAAATTTTCGTATTTGCTATGATAACTTTAATCTCATGTCCTGAAGAAGGTAAGATCAATAGTGAATGGATATAATCATACTACTGTGTCATAACTGCATATTTTTTTTTCATCCAGCAGAGTTGCAGTTAGTACTCTGAAATGTTCAGTTAAGCAATTCAAATTTAAAATCTTTTTTTTTGTTCCTTGTCTTGTTTGTTTAGTGCCTCACCCCCAGTATACTATTGAAAAAGAGGACAGTGTGAGTAACTGAGGCAGAAATAATGCATATAGCAAGCTGAGACAATGAATCTATGAACTGATAAAAGCTCATTTCAAACTCTGGATAGCTGTTCTTAATATATTTTCTATATATTCCATTTTCTAATCCATCACACTGAAATCTCTGAACTCTGGAGCAAAAATTTATAAGGAAGATGAATTTTTAACATACATACAGTTAAAAAAAAAGGCACAAAATTAAAAAAAAAGAGAGAGAGGGAAGACTTAGAAGGGATGAAGTGATGACACAGACCCTGTATCAAACTGCCTCACATCCATAGCTATTTTGGATCAGTGATGATGATAGTTTCACAAAGACCTGTACGTCTCCATCTCCCAGAAGAAAAAATATATTCACATTCCAGATCAAAACATGTATCACTTGTTTCTGAGTTCTTTTCCATTTCATGACTCTTCAATGAGCTCCTAGGAGCTACTCTCTACAATATTTGGCTTGCTCCACCTCTCAAAGCTGACTGACTTTAACAACTTGTCCTCCATTTTAACTCAGAAACTTAGAGTTCTTCTTTCATCTTTTCCCCTCCCTCCTTCTCTGTAATAAAAAAACTGTCCCTCATTCTTTTAAAGGCATAATCATGTTCAGTCATCATCTTACAGAAACCTGAAAAATTTAGAAAAGCCTACTGTCTCTTCCACCTTCTTTGCAATTAGACTGTCTGGAGCCTACTTTTCCACAGAACATTTTCTGGTTTATACTCCCTTGTGCAAGTAAACGTTCGCAATATTCCCATTTTTAACGTGAAATTGCGAGACAGGCTGCTTTTCAGCTTTTTCTTGAACACTTTATTGGTAATAGTCCTAGTTTCAAAGGTTTTTAGCCACGACTGCTACAAATTCAGCTTAACTCTCTAGCCTTTTTAAATTACTTTTAATATGTTTGTACTGTATTCCACAAAACTATTAGATTGTGGATGCTCTGTACTCAGTAGGATATGCACACAGTCACATGCTTTGGCAAATCATTTTTACTTACAGTAATCAGGTTGGAAGCCTGGTGTTTACTTTTCATTACAACTGCTAAGTGCTTCCCGCACGTAGTACGCCTCCAGAAACGTGCCAGCAGGCTGCACTTGAACTCTCTGACTGCACTATTTCTGTGTAGTGAGAAAATAATCCAAACTAGTATGGAATTTTGTTTACAAGCGTGGAATAAGTATTTCCTTTCCTAAAACAATTATAAAATATTTATTTCCATTTTACATTTGTATGGAAATCGTTTATGCCTTGGATTTCCCAGATATATAACCCAAACTCTGATCAACAGCAGGGCAGTTTTCTTTTTTTTTTTTTTTTTTTAACTACTGCACATTAACTTTATGCTTCACTGCTTGACAAATAACGTAGTCAAACTTAACTAATAAGCAGATGTTTCCATCTCTTGAGGAGGCTCTGCCTTCACTGTTTTCAAAATAATTCTTCTGTATCGTAAAGTAATATTTACTTAGTCTCTCAGCAAATATTGTCACGCCTCGTCTTCGGGCTTTTGCGAGGTGCTGTTGCTCCTTCCACCCGCACCATCCGYTCCCAGAGCTCAGGAGCAGCTTCGCCCGCGGTTGCTTCCACGTTGCGGCCGCCGCGCGGCTTCCGGCCCCCGACGGCCCCTTGTGTTTCGCAGGATCTCCCCGGGCTCTTTTAACCTCCTCTTTCCTCTGCCCGTTCGCACCATTGTTGCTTGTTCAGTGTCATCCAGGGCAATTTAGTCTTTTTTTTCCACCTACCTCGTTCCAACAATGGGAACCCAGTTCGTTTTGTTTTCTGGCATTTTCACTGGGGTTTTCTTGTTTTCTTTTTTTTTCCCCCCTCATGCCTAAATGAGGATATCCCACCTAAATTTTCCTCAAGTTTGCATGTCCGAGTCCTACGGCAAGGTGCTCTTCACCTAGAAACCCCCCCAAAACCATTTCTACCCTCATTTGGGTTGTGAAGACCTTAATCGTGGTTCTTCTTCCTTCCCTCCGGAAGCCCGACCGGCTTTTCCCCACTGAATTTCGCCTTTCGGCGGCAGTCCGGCCCGCGCCCCGCCAAGGCCCGATCGCTCAGCCGCCCMGCTCCGGCCCCCCGGCGAGACGCCGCTCCGCCCCGAACGCCCCCCGAGGYGAGCGGCTGGGCGGCACCACCCGTGGCGGCTCCCCCTCCCTAACGCGCTCGCCCGCCCTTACCTGCTGCCGGCGCCGCCGTTCCCCGCCGCAGAGGCCGGCTCGGGGCTGGCGGCCGCGACCGTGGCCGCCGCAGGCACGAGGTGCGAGCCGGTGCGGCCAGGCCTCGGGGGGCGACGGCCCCTCGTTTAACCGGCGCTCGGAGCCCCCCGCCGCTCCGTGCCCCCTTCCCGCCCAAGCGGCGCCCTCGCCGCTGCCCGCCGGGCGCTGCGTGCGTGTGTGGGTGCGTGCGGCGCCGGGGCACTCTCGCCCCTCGGCCGCCCTCGCCGGCCCCTCGGCGCCGCACGGCGCGGCATGGCGGCCGGCCGGGCCTGCGCCCCTCGCCCGCGGGCATTCGGTGGTCGCATGTGCTAACGCTCGCGCAGCAGCTGCCGTTTTAGCGGCAGCGTTTCGGCTCCTCCCGGGCGAGACTGAAACCTTTATCTGTCTTTCTGGACTGAATTATTCACCACTTAGATCGACTAGCATGAGCCCAGGCGGCAGATCCCTCTGCACGTGAACAGACGGATTTGTGTGGAAGCCAGCCACGGCGGTATTTATACCCCGGTCCTCTCTGAAACCCACATTTTGTGTGTCAGAAATACTCAGTCCTCAGGCGAATGCATTTAATTTCTTCACCCAGAGCGCAGGGCAGAGCTGGAAGCGTGTTTGGTCTGGGAGAGGGAGGTGATGAAACGACCATTGTGGTTTACCATTGTTTGACCACCTGAGAACTGTATGACCTTTGGGTTTATTGAGAAATATTAATAAATATGTGAACATAGCACACCATTTCTCTTTTCTGAAAGCTTATTGTGTTGCTCAGATTTTTGGAAGAGACTTCTGTAACATTTGTTTGTGTCAAAGATAAAAGACAACCCCTCCTAGCTACCTTAGCTAGCACCAATGCACACATTGTATGGTCTTTCCTGCAGAGCATGAAGAGAAACGGCACCCTCAGCAACCATAAATATTCCAGGACAGAAGAGAATTTTCTGTCCCTATCATACTTTCTTAATGTAAAATCAATCTGGTTTTATTCCAGGAGGCACCAGCAGTTCTGCTGAACAACCGTTCTAGCGGCCAGAACAGAAAGTTACGTGCGTTATGAAGCACGGGCTCCTCCGCTGGCTGACCGAAGACGAGTGCCGGCCGGCCRGTCCAAACCCGGTTCTGGCCGTGGTGCAATAAATGGCCTAAGTCCTTCCAAAACACCGTCCTATTCAGTGGATGTGGCCTGGAGGGGCAGCGGACAAAGAACTGCTCCTCCTCTTTGTACGAACAAACCCTGAAAATCTAATCACAACAACTTCACGCCAACTTTTTAACCGTTCCGTCATTTTAAGAGAAACGCCAGAGCGTTACTGACAACGGGTGCCTGCAGTTTCGGATGAGCAGCGTCGTCTTGCAAGGCCACGGACCGTCATGGTTAGTTTTTGCCTTGTGTTGGGCAATGCCCTCGCTCTACATAAGCAGGGCTGGAAGGAGGCATAAGTGGAAAAGCAGCAGCATTATTTCTGAGACAAAAGTCTCCCTTCAAGCATTTTGTTTGATAAAAGGAACTACTAGAATTAATAGTTACAAGGAAGATCAATCAAAAAATTCATAGGCTGGATTCACATAAAATACATTCACATAAGACTTTTGTTCATTCAAAAGACAAGTGCATCAGCAAAAATCCCCAAGTTTGAAACTGAGTAAACGGATCAAGTCATTGTGGCTTATCTGTGATATTAATCTGATTTTTTTAAGAGTTTCTGTATTTGCTCATTTGTCCTGGTAAGATGCGAACCAGAAATACTTGTTTGCTCCAAACGGTACTGCGGCTAGCAGCCAGGAGATCAGTCTCTTGGAAATTAACCCTTATGTTCGTTAACTGCTTGAGTGGTACTTAAAAAATGAACACACAGTGAAACATTTCTGAATTATCTAAGCCAAACAGATCCAGAAATTCATTTTCTTTTCTTTTTTTGTTTTTGTGTTTTCACTTCAGAAATATCTTGAGATTTTGGAAAAATGCATCTCTAATCTCTATAATTACTCTTTATATCTAGTTACATATAAGAGTTACTACTCACTAGAGTAACTCATTTTAGTTACAAGAAGAAAATACTGATGGAAAAGAGGATGTATGCTGCATGTCATTTGAAGTGTAAAAGGTATGTGGGATGGAAAGAGGACAAGATTATAAGAAAGCTATAAAAGGAGAACCACAACAATTTGTTCAATAACTAATTTATTTTTCCCATTTTCCATCTTAAAATAAGATTTTCACAAACCCTTACAAAAACGTCAAGCAAGTTGTAAAGAAAGATTTTATGAAAGGAGAAAATACATGGAGGGCAACATAGTTATTTTCTTTATGGAAGATGATAAATATTCTGGTTTACTCAGTAGATATATTTAAAGTTTTTATCTGGAACTCCTTAGAACATCTTTTAGACTCCCACTTTAGTTTCCTTTTCAAACACATTAAAATAATAGTTAAATAAGAAGATACGGCTCAGGAACATTTTCGTACTGTGCTGCATTTGCATAGAACTTAGCTGTGTGAGAACTCAGCTCCCTCCCACGCACACATGGGGGATGACAGCCCCCTTCTCCCCGAGATGTACATCCCAAACTCAGCACAGACTACTGGAGGCACCAGGTACCTTAGGAGATGCTTGGCATCTTGTGCAAGGCCCCATGTTTGTCTTGGAGGTCATAGTGCACATTGAAGTGATCACAGAATAGAGACTTTGGTTTCTAATGAATTGCCAAACACTATTAGCTTAAAGTCAACAGAATTCCTGGAAAGTCACATCTTGGTACATTTTTTTTCCTCACAGCCGCAGCCTTGCTCTCATTTGCCATAGCAAGTCTATAGAAATACTCAGGAGTGCAGAATCATAGAATCATAGAATCAGTAAGGTTGGAAGGGACCTCCAGAGATCATCTAGTGCAGCCTCCCTGCTCAGCAGGGTCACCTGGAGCATGTTAGACAGGGTTGCATCCAGGTGGGCCTTGAAGATCTCCAGAGAAGGAGACTCCACAACCTCTCTGGGCAACCTTGTTCAGTGCTCTGTCACTCTCACAGGGAAGAAATTCCCCCTCACGGTCAGGCRGAACTTCCTGTGCTTCAATTTCTGCCCGTTGCCTCTTGTCCTGTCACATGGGACAACTGAAAAGAGTTTGTCCCTGTCCCCTTGACACCCTCCCTTCAGGTACTTATACACATGGATAAGATCCCCCCCCTCAGTCTTCTCTTCCCCAGGCTGAAGAGGCCCAGCTCTCGCAGCCGTTCCTCGTAGGGCAGGTGCTCCAGCCCTCTGATCATCTTTATAGCCCTACACTTGTCTCTGTAAGCCAAGACCGGCTACACAAGGGGATGTCTGGTAAACATCACTGCAATGTGATTGCTCAGAAATCATGGTTGTAGCTCAGGAGAGTAATGATTCAATCTCTTCAACTTCAGATGGGTCCTACTCAAGAACTTTTCATGGAGAAGCCTGTACAGCCAGGCACCTCTCAGGAGATGAAATCAAAGCTGTGTCCCACAGGTAAATGCATAGGAACATCAGAGATGACCTTCTTTTCTAAATGAGAGATAGTATTTCCAAAAAGTAGAATTCAGATTTGCTTTATGAGAATTTTCAAGTATCATCCAGACTTCTAGTCCACTAGGTCCTAGGAGGTAGCTGTATGCATTAGAAAAAGGAAATAAATCAGTGTAGAATAACTTCCTGGATTCTATTTTTATTACTACAGACAATGGGTTTTGGTTATCACTCCAAGAAACTAGAAGTCTTACTCTGTCAAGAGTATATTCTGCTACGGATAAGCACAAAGAGACAGTATACAGTACTTGTGTGATAACTTTCTGATACACAAGCCATAACATTTTAATTTCTGCTGCATTGTGCCCACAATATCTATATCTCTATTGACAAGATAGTTCTAGTAAAAATGATCTTTTCATCATCCTTATTAATTTTATTATATAAAGAATCCCAGTCAGAAGAAAACAGAGAATGAAAACAAAGGAACAAATTCTGGAGAAATTTCTTCATGCTAGTTTTTTACACAGGCAAGATGGAGGTGAAGGTGGCCTTCATGCACTGTATCAGTGCTGCAGGAAAAAAGTAGCGTTTGAAGATAAACCAGGTGAGAACATGCCAGAATATCACAGCGCATCATGCATGCAATTTCTGTCTATACACTTACTTCAATGCTGTACCAGCCCCATATCCATGACAGCCAGGTTATATGGCTCATGAGGAAAAAGCACATAAAGAACTTTGTAGGAAAATCCAAATTATGTTGGAACACGTTATACCTAACCATGAAAACATTATCAAAACTTTACACATAGTTCTCTGTTTTTTTTAAAATATCTCTATGTTAACTTTGTTGCTAGCCTTCATACAGTTTCATGCATTTTAACTGGTTAACTTTGAAACCAAACAAAGGCTGAGATGGCAAATATGCTTTTTGCACCTTCAATTCATTATATTTAAGCAGTGCCAGTGGCTCCCACAGGTACTGAAGAATCAGGAAATATTGCTGGATTTGAAAAATCTTTCCTCATTACATTGTTTACCGTGGCTTTTAGAGGATCATGTGTTTTCTAGTTTTTCCCCATATCTGCTCCTCTTCCCATGTCTGTGTTTTCTTTTTTGTGTTCTCTTCTCTTCTAGAATTGAGAAATATTCACATAACAGAATAATGACTAATCCTTTCTTACCTTATTTTCAACAGTAAGCTTAAAGCAAGCAATATCTGCTTCTTCAGGCACCAGGTACAAACAAACTGGAACTGGTAGCYGAAGAGCAAGGCTCACCAGCTGGCAGGAGTCTACATCCCTATCCCAGCCTGTAAACAGTTTCCCTTTTAAAAGTCTGCTTGCAATGTTCTTCAGTGATGTGCAGCACAGAGTGAACCTGCAGGAGCCCGTGATGGCACTGAGGAAAACAGGCAGGAGCTCAAGAACAATATGGAAAACCTCTGCTGCCTACTCCTGCTGGATGGCTACAGTCCCTGCCTCCAAAGTGCTCCCCCGGGGGAAGAGCCAGAAGAAAAGGCTGAACCTAAGAGGCTGGAAGGTGACCAGCAGAGGAAGGCAGCTTGGCTGGAGGTAGGAGGGTGGGGGACTGAGACCCCAGGACACAAAGTGATCATCGAGCTCTGCAGAGGAAGCCAAAGGGCAATCTGGGACCCTTGAGAGCATTTGCAGAAAGCTCCTCCCAAATCTGAGGGGCAGCATAGGAGAAAACATGAAAGAATTTATTGAAAGATATTTATATTGGCCATAGAGATTAGAGGCAGGGACACCTCATTAATGGCTGCAGATAATTAGTAGAGTGAGCATAAGCAGCAGAGTGCCTTGAAAATAAAGGCATATAGCCCCTGTTTAATGGAATTAGAGAAGCACGTGCTAGCAAAGAGATCAAATGAGAGGGGGCATATGTTATCAATCTTGCTCCAAGAAAAAAGATTTTAGGGAAAGTACCCAGTAAGATTATCTTCCAACTAAATTAAAGGAGTTGCCACATCATGCAGAGAGTATCTGACAGGCTCTATACCAACAGTCTTCTCTCAGGACAGCACAGTTCAGCCAGCTAAGCCCTGGCAGCAGCAAGGATGGTCAGCACGGCTACCTGCCAGAGGAACGATGCTTGTTCCCCACCACCAGCAAAAAGCCTTTATTTGTTCTGCTCAAATCTGAGCAAGAAGCACAGGCCAGCAGGCAGCTAGCCTAGAGCAGCCAGGCTGGGGGCGATGGTTGCTTTGTCCCTACACTGTTCCCATTGCAGTTTGCTCCCCTGTTCCTAAGACAAAGCAGCAGCTTCAAAAACTGTCACCGACGTTGCTCACCACAAAACTACCTATAGCACCCAGACCGAAAAGTATTTGAACATCTGTTTCCCCCAGTAAGCAGGAACACTGTTTATCTTAGTTCCTTTTCACCAATCTGTTGCAGGGTGGAAGGAAGGAAACCAAGATCCTTTTCCTCTAGCAAAGACTCAGCTACTTTAAAGTCTACTCTTCCACTCATACTATGTAACTCCTCTGCAAATTTCATCACCTCTTCTGCATTGCTGGGTGCAATGAAACCCATCCTAGTTTTTCCTGCCCTTTGCACCCTCCCACATATGCTGTTACTAGCATATCCTAGAGACTGCTCCTCTCTGCCTCTCACAGCTTCTCTTACTTGTGAAGAACGTGGTGGTTTCTGATACTTTACTCTTACCTGGTGTTCCAGAAAATACTGTGAACAAACCCAGAGGGGAAAGGTCCATTAGTAGTTACTAAATATAATGGTTTGGAAACAGTCTGTGGCTCAGGAAGCCCCTGGACTACAGATTTTAAGAGCTGGGACAGGATAATGGCCCAAAGGGATATTTGATTAGACTCACCATGGCAGTCCTTCCCCACCTAAAGCAGGAATGCTGCTTCTCCCTCTAAAGTGAGGGATGGAGTAGTACCTGGCAAAACTTCTGACAGTCTGACTGCCTTCTCATGGGAGCCCTTCCCAATTTTGCATCTTTGTTTCCCCATTTGACAGATTTTRCAGGATTTATAAATCTCTCTTGGGAGAAACTATCAGAAAGCCTACTATATTTCTCTCTTTTCAACACACAATCTTTCTGGAAAATACCTAATTCCTTATAGAAAAAAAAGATAAACAAAGTCTTTTGCAGCCTGATAAGACAATTAAGAAAGGAAAGTTGATTATAGCTGTACACTTACTCCCACACAAGTTCCTCTTTACTTTCTCAGAGTTCCTCACAGGTTTTCTGCTGTTTTAAGTGAACCCTGATTCAATTTAAAGACTGAAAAGAAAATATTTTGCAAAATTCCTGTTCTTCCAGCCTGATAAGCAGCCTCAGGATTCTCCACGCTTAATTTATGGAAACTGAATGTAGTGTTAGTGTCTGATGATAGTTAACTCTGTACAAAGCCTCATAGTCTGCTATTGCCAAATGAGAAATTTCACCTTAAGATTTATTTGTTTACTATGACAAATAAGGGCTCCTACTATTTCTTTTCCCTCATAAATGCAAAAAGTGCCTCTTTGATTAAGTTATGGGTTTTTTCAGCTTTGTTCACATCTTCAGGTAAAGCCTGGGATCAAGGCACATGAGACAAAAAGAAWGTTGAAACATTTGATCAAGTACAAGCTAGAAGCCAGCCCGTGTTTGTTCAGTCAGCAAGTCTCCAGCCCCTTCCGCAAGCAAGCCTGYCAGCCGGCCGAACCCTTTCGTTCGCATCCAAGGTCGTATTCCCTCCCCACCAAAGAAGTCCCTCGAGAAACTCGTCCATTTGCTATCCTTATTCAAAGTTAGACTTAAAAAGCAACTTGCCTTATAACAATCTCCTTAATGTGACTCCTCTAAAAGAGACTGGTCAAATCATGTTGTTCCATCCATTTTCGAAACACCAGTCTCCCCCAGATTTTGTGTTTTTGCATTTCTCTTCATTAATAGCTACTGCATAGTATCTTTGTCTCACACTTTGAGGAGCCTAATTTGAACCACCGACTTCTGGAAAGGAGTCACCCTGTTTTCCACATCATGGAGCTTTATCCCAGGCTTCCACTTACAGAGACAAGTATCGGGTAAGACATTTCATCAGTTTTATGTGAATTGCTTTAAGTATTTAATTTTAAATGAAATCCTAAGCAGAAGTCAGGTATTATTTAACAGTCTTGCAGTGGCAATACGTTGATTTCTCGAACGATGTGCATGCTGTGGCCATTTATTACACATGCCCACAAACACAGAGAGGGAACGAGCGAGCCATGCGCTCCTCAAGGTGATGTCTTCGACGGCGCTTGTCCAGGTGGACGGTTACCACAGTTACCTGGCACGGCTGAACGGTGCTCTGGCTCTCTGAACTTGACAAATAGATTCTTTTTAATACTGAATAACTTCTTACAATGGGCTTTTCCCAGGATTAATTTTCAGCCACAGTAATAAGTTAAAAGAGCAATATATATATATACACACACACACATATATATATATATAAATAATTTTATAAAGAAATCAAAGGCTGTAGCACATTCCAGGCACATTTTTCTCCCCAGAATCTAATCAAGTACAGCTGTGGTATTACAAACTCACACCAACAAGCCAGAAAAGGTGCTTGGAGAAGGGTGCTCATGAGCCACCGCTGAGCCATGGCAGTCAATTTAAGCATGCCCAGCAGCAGCGCTCACTCTTCACTCTTCTGAACTCTGGGTAGTGGGACAACAAATAAAGAGAGCATTAGGCAAGTTGGCAAAGAGCAGATCCCAGCTTTTTACGTGTATGCCTTGGAGACTCTGCCTTTTGCCCTCCTTGCTCCCCAGGCACTGCAGCCTCAGTGCTGGGAGAAGACTCCCTCATCCCTTCCCAGTGCCTGCACTGGCTTGCCTGGAGCCCTGAGCTCCCCTCCTGCAAGAAGGACAGCAACGTCACTGCTGGCAGCAGAGGGGGAAGACGGTAGGATGAAAGGACGATCGGAAAGTTTGCTGTGAGGAACACCACTGCTGTGCCTCTTTAGCACCCATGCCCGGTTCCTCTGGTTATGTCCTCGCCAAAGCAAACAGCTCAAGTGAATAAGCACAGAATCACAGAATGGTTGAGGTCGGGAAGGACCTCTGGAGATCATCTAGTCCAATCCCCCTGACCAAGCACAGTCACCTAGAACATGTTCATGACAGGATCACATCCAGGCCGGTTTTGAGTATCTCCAGAGGAGGAGACCCCACAACCTCCCTGGGCAACCTGTTCCAGGGCTCTGTCACCCACACTAAAGAAGTTTTTCCTCATATTCAGGTGGACCTTCCTGTGTGTGTTTGTGCCCATTGCCTCTTGTCCTGCTGCTGGGCACAACTGAGAAGAGTCCAGCCCCATCTTCTCAACACCCTCCCTTAAGGTATTTGTTTACATTGATGAGATCCCCCTCAGTCTTTTGTGGGGTTTAAGAGCGTCTATCCTCAGCCAGAGGGTTCCAAATGCTTTTGTGCAGCACAAACTGCTCTGTCCTCTGACACCTTTCTTCCCCCCACTCATCCCCTGGGCCAGTCTCTCCTTTCAAAGTTGAGAATCAGATCGCATTTAATATCTGGTTACATTGCTGGCAAACTCTCACTTTAGCCTGGCCCCATTTTAACATGCAAAACCAACATCTGTTGTTCAACTGTCACCATCTGCTACTCTCCCCCAGAGGTCAAGGCAAAAATACCCCGGTACTTTGAAGAATGGTGTTAATAGGGACCCAAAGTATGTATGGACAACCTGGCTAGAGGCTTATCTTAAATGTTTTTGTGAATGAACTGGAGCTGCTTTCTGCCTCCAAGGGTAGGTTAGCATCATTGCTCCCTTTGAAAAGGGGCTGCAGGGAAGGAAAGTAAATACCATATAAATACAGAAGATGGAATAAATATGATTTTGTCACAAGGCGGAAGTTGAGAAACAGAACTAGGAGCACAGAAAAATTAAGGGGCAACACTAGCCTTCAGAATTTAAATGTTATCTAATTTTAAAGTCATAGCTTACAGTTAGTTAATAACTGAGCATCACCAAAAAAAAAAAAAAAAAAAAAAAAAAAAGAGAGAGAGAGAGAGAGCAGGACCAGAGGAACTACCCAGGCTGTCTTATCCTAACATTCAAAACTTTGGTTTGTGGCTTTCTGTGAAGACCTCAGTCTTAGCCTTCAGTAAACAGCATAAAATAAACACCATGGGAACAGTCTTGCTCTATGACCACAGCAAGGTCACCAGTAAGTGAAAACATTTTCCACGAGAGCTCTATCTACTTCCCACTGCCCTCCACAGGGTCTTCCTATCTGCTGCAACAGAAGCTGAGCTGAGCCCTGAATAGACCATTATATAATATTAGAGATTGTATATTTTGAGGCTYCTGGGCATTCATCCATACTAAAGTACTTCAAGATGCAATTTATAAATGCTGATTTCTTCCCCCTCACTCTGCCTCTTGAGAAGTACTTTTTCCTGTGAACAGATGGGCTGATGGAAATAGTCACAGTGACTACAACTCTAGGACTGAGTGCTGTATTATTAACAACTTGTTAGTGCAGAGCAGTAAAGGGATTTTAGCTTAACTTTATCAAGAAACTTGATAAAGATTATATGTCCCATGATCTTACAATATTTCATTCATAGACTTTGCTTGCCAAGCTAGATTACTGAACTCTTCACAAAAGATCTTTCTACTAGGAGCAGAGCTAAAAAAGAATATTTTATGAAAGCTTAAAGCTGTTCTCAGCTTAAATTTAAATTTGAACCATCTTACTTTGTCTTCAGCTTCTTGTCTTTGATCATTTGAAGAAATACTTGTAGAAGTCTGTACATGGAAATAATCAGTTAACTTTCAAAAACAAAGTAATTTTCATTTGTGAGCAGAATTAATTTTCACTTCATCTAGTCTTTGGCAGAATCAGATAGCTCAAATTTGAACCTTCATGCTTGCCTTAACAGTGACAAAACTATGATTTGCATCCATAGTCTGTTATGATGCTGAGTTACTCTCAGGTTTGAGCAATAAGTACATTTTCAAGAATAAAGTACAAAACTTTTTCTTTATTAGTATATACGTTATGCACAATCAGTTTATCTAGTCACAGTAGTCAGTTTTTTCCAGAACAGGGAAAACTCCAGTAGTACACCAACTGTTGAGCTAACTTTGCTCAACTTTTGAGCTAAACTGGAACAATAATGCATTCCCCTCTTAGGGGAATATTAATTTCTCCTGGAATCTTACAAAGCATAGGTGGGATATGAGCAACAACTTTGTTCAAATCATCATAGCCAATCATTAACAGAAATGAGATGAGAAATACCTCGGATATGTAACAAGCCAAAGATCTATGAGAAATGCCACCTTAGGAAGCATCAGAATGCATCCTGCGGCATCGCTGCTGTTACAACTGTGCTCACAACAGCTTATGCTTTCCCATTGCACCTTCCAGCAAAAGGTCAAAAAGTCTGGTAGTCATGCAACTGCTTTGGAGAGCTACGTGGGGTTTTTGTTTTTTAAACACAACAGTTTCACAGTTAAAAAATARTAGAAGAGAATCAACTGTCGGAAGACCTGCCATCAAGAGGAGCTACAGAAGAACGATGAGGAAATAGTCTACCGTTTTCACTGTTGCACATCAGATAAATACTCCTTTGACCCAAATAAAATTTCATAATTGCACTTTCATCCACAGTCGTGAAGACAAACCAAATGGTAATTCAAGAAGGAACTGTTACAACCATAAGGGATTTCAATAAGGTTTGATTTACTAGCATGTTTTATAGCTCTCAGGAATTCCCCTCCACCCTGTGCCCTACACCTAACTTTCATTTGAACTTCTTTCCCGTAACAGGTAGGGCAAAACAAGGTATAGCAATCTTGTTTATGCTTTAATCAGTACCACCTGTTTCTCAGAAACATAATCACAAATCCCTTAACACTTGAAGTTGTTTTAGTCATTGTACATGTATAAACTTATGCTAGAAAATAACCTATATTCTTTGCTTCTGTGTACATTAAGCTATATTTGTGAATCTTGTCTGAAATAAATTTCCTGATCAAGTTGTTAAAAAAAAAAAAAAAAATCTGCAATATAATTTATTATCCTACACATCCTTGGGTTGTGTTTTCTCCAGAATAAGTTGATGGAGATTTTCTAATAAAACAAAATCTAGCCTTAGGAAGATTGAGGAAGTGATGTATGTTACTCGAGAACTGACATAAGGTTTAGGATCTTGATCTGAGACTTCTAGCAAGTTTTTCCAATGGTTTTCTTCCTTTTCTTCTCCCATCATGAMAATGGATATCTGCACTGACCAAATGCATTTTTTCCAGAGCAGTATTCAAACACATAGCTCTTGTGGAGCAAAGTTTTATACCTTTTATAAAATGAAGCAAACTTGTGTAGGACTCCTGATAAGTTCTGATTTTTATTTATTTTATTTTTTAAATGCACACACAGCTAGGTCAGGAATATGGCTTAAAAGGGTTTGCATGAATCACCATCAAATTCCTGATTACCTCATTTCAAGAAGTTTAATCATCCTTAAAGTCATTTCAGAAAATTACTTCATAATGGTTTTCAATGACATAGAACTTGGTTCTCTCGAATCAGATACCACACTCAGCACAGATGGAAGGCTAGCTATCAGAAACTATCATATATCGTATCTTAAAGTTTGCATGACATTTGTCCTTATGCACAAAAGGTTCTCAGTATTTCCAGATTGCAACCACTTTTCCCAACTCTGTTAGGCTAAGTATTTCTTCTGCTGTCAGGGAATTTCAAGTGTGTAGAAAGAGAGAAGCCCAGAATAGCATATGAATGATTTTAACACTGCAGAGTGTTTGCAGCTAGCTTTCAGGAATTAGAAAGACCTCAGCTACTGTCAGGATCAAAAACCATAAGGAATGCTCATCAGCTCTTCTCCATACCAAACTTAAAGTAACATGCTCCTACTCCTTACTGCACAGGACTATGATATCTCCAAAAGCATTCAGCCCACTCATTTCTCAAAAATAAGTGCCAGTGCTTCTAAAAAGGAATAGTCCTTTTCTGTTAAACAAAAAGAAAAAAACCTCTTGTGTTTCAATACTGGAGATAAAGTGCAAAATTAAAGTTCTAGAATACACTCTACTCTGAAAAGATTTCAGGCAATGGTTTCCTGACTGTACTTTCATGATTATATAAAAGAAAATTTGTCTTTCTTTTTGTTTTTCTTTGTGTGATACACCCATAGTTTTATATAGCTAGCAATAACAAGCAGTTATTCTGTGTGAAGTGAGGTATTTATAGCTCAAACACAATGAAATAGTGTATAGGAATGATAGCAGAGTCATCAGGATGTGATGTACAGGCATAGGATGATAATAGATGAGGCAGAGGCTTGTCACTGGAGGCTCTGCGGCTATAATCCACTCATTTATGGTCAGTTAAAGAAATGTAGACCTGGAGCTGGTTAGAGAAATTGCTATCACAGCTAAACGAAGCAAAACAAAAGCTACAGGCAGGTCAAGAAAGTTCAGACAGAACAAGCTTGAGGCCTTACGAACTCAGTACAAAGCTTATGGCCTGTTGCTAGCAATGGTAATACTGTATTACCATCGCTACATGCTTACATTTCTCCCAGTTACAAGACAGGGCTTGTTCCCCCCCCCCTTTTTTTTTTGACTACTTCAGCTCAAACTATTTTTGCTAGGAAATCTAGCTGAGTCACGTCATAACTCCACATGAAAGTATACTAAAAAAAAATTACTCATATGGTATTCCTGCAGCAGCTGGGGGTGAGGGGTGCTAGCTTCTAGAACGGTTGGCTGTGGTGGTAAAGTAGAAGCTGTGAGCACTTAACCACTCCAGCTAAAACAAAAAAGAAAAAGAAAGAAAGAAAGGCAGGCTACCCATTTATTTTGCTAAACATCTCCCTCTATGTTTAATGGGCTCTAGACAAGCTTAACTCTGTTTCCTAGTCGAGATGAAAAACAGCCAAAAGACCAATCGTATATTTGAAATGACATCCACATGTCTAGGCCCAATGCATAATAATACTATAGATAGCATATTATATTAAGAATAATGTTTATACTCCTTACCAGATTCCAGGTGGGGTCAGGAAGCGAAGAAGTTCTGAAGCTACGGCAGTGAGTTTCTTTATGATTAACCGAGACTTCAGTCCTTCAGTCGTGTTGTGCAAATGCCAAACTGCTTTCTCGATTATCTCTGCTGCAAAGGATCACAGTTCTCTTACATCTATAAGACACAGCAAAATCTCCTTTTGTACAAGAAGGGAAAACTATATAAGAATCTGCCTCCTTTATTAGGGTACTGTGTTTTCCTATCATCACCTTTAAGTTTTTAACAGTAATTGGAGCCTGCCATAAAATAGAATCAGGTGCAAAAAAAATCGTAACAGGAATTTTGCCTGTCTTGAGGTCCGTTAACTTCCATTCTTCTGAAGAATATTTTGCTGCAGTATCTTGCATCTAGACCTGTACTAAATTTTAAYTTTCATCTGATTTTTTTTTAAGAGGGACATAAGGATACGATGTCAGTCCATAACATATCACAAGAGGTTCTGAAAGGTGTTCTGCCAAACACATTCCTGAAATAACCCTCATAACCATCCACACTTGATGATCAGGCTAAGAAGTTTTAAAACTGCAGAGCCCCATCTTTCAGAGGCAGCATTTTCTATAATTGGCTTCTGTCAGAGCAGGATTGTATCGTTAAAGCAATAGAGAAACTATCTGAAGATTGCATATACATAC
Source organism: Rhea americana (assembly GCF_003343005.1). Classification (NCBI taxonomy): domain Eukaryota; kingdom Metazoa; phylum Chordata; class Aves; order Rheiformes; family Rheidae; genus Rhea; species Rhea americana. The sequence continues at coordinate 2,531,638 of NW_028185062.1, read as the reverse complement.
AATATCCAGCTGCAAGCAGATTGAGATTATCAGCATGCATATCAGCTCTCATGTGATATATCATACCTTCCTCCTTCCCCCTGGTCCCATGCTCCTATTTTTTCCCCTGTTCAAATTGGGCATGCACTGTAGTGGGGAGGGAGGCAGGCAGGGGAAGGGAATACTTTACTGTGTTTACATTTTACCATTACCATTCCCAAGTCTCAATCTCACTGAGGCTGGAGCTTCCATGTAAGCAAAACGCTTGTAATGCCAGTTCCCCCCGCCCCCGTGCACAGGAACTACTGCACAGACAAACAAGTCTTCCTCTGGGCAGATGATGCCAACTGCAGTTAAGTGATTCCCAAGGAAATGCTACTCCCTCCGAGACAGAGGATTTTGACACTTAGGGCAATCCAAGCCTTTGCTCCACACAACAGACGCACTCTTACCGGTTATCGTCCTAGATCCAGCTCCTGGGCACTCTGAAACGGACTGCCAGGAACATTGACTCCAGCCTCCTTGAGACAAAAACAAACAGGGCTGCCATGACAAAGAGCCTGTCTGCATAAGCAAGAGGCATTCGATTTTATCTGTGTTGGAGACGCAGGTTTGTAAGACACTCACCATTTGAAAACAGCTTCATTTTACTTCCCACCATGTATAACATATGAAGTATATCCGTAAACCTCTCATTTTAAGTTTGTACCTTCCCTCTCCTGCAGGGCTCTTTCTCTTCACAGCTATCTCATTCCTTTTCTTTTGAGGCACAATATGCTCTTTTTTTCCTTTGATTGACTGTACCTTCCAAAGTTAAAACAGTCAATCCATCCTCAAGACTCCTTATGCTAAAGATTCCCTTAAAAATCTGTGGCTCTGCACAGCAATTTAAAAGCATATTCAGCTAAAGCTGAATCAGGAGGTGGAAAACTCAAAGTATATTTGTGTAATACCTATAGTGGAGGTTGAGTTTTACAGCCTATTCGGTGAGAAATCGAGACAGTTTTGTTTCAGAGAAAGGGTCCTAGCACGAACTCTAGATATGCACACCCCGAGAGTCAGAAGGCAGATCTGTTCTGGAGAATGCTGCACTGCTCACTCTGAGCCGTCCAGCCTCATGAGACGGCTTCTGGGGGCTCCAYGTAGAAAGGGGGTCGGGAGGGTGGGGGGGAGCACGCACAGAAAACAGACAAAACAGGAAAAAGCAATGTTACATTACCTATAGCAAATCATTGGATAATTCAGGTTGGAAGGGGCCTCAGCAGAGCTCTAGTCCAGCCTTCTACTTCAAGTATGGTCAGCTATAAGATTAGATCATGTTTAGATCACAGGGCTTTATCTAGTCAGGTCTTGAAAATCTCCAAGATGCAGACTGAACCACCTCTCTGGGCAACCTAGTCCACTGACTGACAGTACTCAGGGTGAAAAGATTTTTCCTTACATCTAGGCAGTATATCTCATTTCAATTTACACGTATTCTCTCTTATCCTTCCACCACACATTCTCAAGAACTTGCCTCCATCTCATGCAACAGTTCAGCTAAGCAGCATAGCATCTTTGATTATAGGGGTAGACCAGATTTCTGTGAGATGAACAAAGGTTGTCTCTAGTGAGATGGAGCAGAAATGCAAATGAACTAACTCTCCAACGGGCTCCATTTGATTCTAGTGGCAAGGAGCAACTCCAGCAGTTAGAACAGAGCGATCCACGGAGTCACTGGCCCCTCTTGCAAAAGGGGGACCCTATTTTTCATTAATTATTTTACAATATTGGCATTTWAAAAAAAATTGTTCCAGATTGGTACAAAAAGCATCAGTTTCTGAAAAGCGAAGTTTCCACAGACAAGCAGTCCTGAGCAGCTCAGATAAGGGATAAACATAATCAACCTTATTAAACCAACAAACCAAGTTTATTTATAGAAGTCTGTACATTTGTAATGAACTATGCTAGAACACCAATGAAACAAAGCAAACAAATCTCTCCCCCTCTAATGAGTGGGAGGTATAGTCACTCACCTTTACATGCACTTAAAGGAAAAAAGATTACAGCTTTCATACACAGTTCTGTAACTATTCAAGAAAAGTACTTTCTTGATGTATTATTCGTAACATAAGAGGTTTGCATGATGACTTGCTGACTGTTGCCTTTCTCAAAAAACAGTATTTCAGCAGAGTCCAGAGACTGAGAAGATAAGTTGGAGTTTCATAGTTGCAGATAACTAGGACAYAGTCACATCTCCTCCATTTTGATTATCTGCACTAACAGTTATTTGCAACACTGTTCGGATCTTGCCAGCACTTTGACTGTACAGCCTGTTCACGTGTCACCAAAATGTAAAAGTCTGCTAAAACCAATACATGAAGAGTAAGCACATTAAAAATACTGAATCTGAGTTAATTTTACCTTCAGAGACCACTTTTCACTGCACCCCAAAGCTCTGAGGCATTTCTGTGAGCAAAGAAAGATCACATTGCATGATTTTGCAATTATTTCTGGAAAACATCATAGGGCGATTATTTTGAAACTTAATTTGCAATAGCCAGTTTTAAATTTTTTTATTACAAATCTGTAACATCATTGAAGCTGTTGCAAAACCAAAATTGTATCAAATGCATATCTACACAGTGGATCATGATGTCTCCTATGAAGTTATCATGGCAGATTCCATAAACCCACTCAAAGTTAAAAGTACACATATGCGAGAGCCTACAACAACTCCAAAGAAGTTGCTAAAATAGGCTATCAAATAAAGCAGTCTATGATTACGTATYTACAGAATAATCCATGTGAGACCTAGAATTATGGACTACTCAGTAAATAAGTATTGAAGGATCCCTAATTATTTGTTTACATGGTAGCTAAGAGCTGCTTCATAGGTTGATTTTCATTTTATACACAGTTCATAATATCAATCTGCACACAATTACATGATTTTTTTTAAACTACCATTAAAAAAAAGGAATAAGAGAAAGTTAAATATAAGAACTAGATTAAAATTTCATTAAGAATCCAACAAGAAAGCATCAAACACAGGTTTAAAAATAACCAGTGTGTGATTTCTGAAAAATAGTAATGCTCTGACATAAGAGCATCAGCATTTTCCCTCTTTAGGGTCCCCCAGAAACATTCCTATCCAGTTCAGTGCTTAAGTTAGCATATAGATACCGGTCTGAGTAGGAACAAACACGTGCTTGCACGCTTACCTGAACGAGGGCCTCTGACCTGCAAGATTTCTAATTCTCTTTTAATTTAGTTCTTAGCTCCATATATTCAGTTGCATCTTGTTTGGAAAAGCTCTTTTTTTAAATGTCACTTATATTTACACTTTGATTTTTTACACCTGAGTGATAATTGAGCTGTCACCTTGTGTCCAGTCAAACATTCCATAAAGCCACACAATTTTTGTGCTAGTGTTGCACTCCATGTGTACCAGTTTATATGAAAAATGTGCATCAGCTACTGYTCTTGTACATTACCCACTGACCTTTCTACTGTTGCGTCCTTCCCCTTTCACACAAAGCAATTGGTTTTTAATTTTTTGTTTGTTTATAGAAGCCAAGTTTAAATGGTTCACAAAGCAGTAAACAAAAAGTGAGCTAGAACCCAGCGAAGACAAGATGACTTAAGATATATCTCATATTGGAGGCTTGGAGAAGTTAAATCTCGACCAATGAGCACCCCAGGGGCATCCCATATAGAGCTACTCCACTCAATTACAGCTGGATACTCCAGATGTGCTATAGATGACAAGCCTCACATCAAGAGCTACGTATATATCCCTCATCAGTTAAGTGTAAGCAAAAAAGGGAACATGAAGTTAAACAGCTATATCAGCCAAGCCGTTTTAGTAAGAAGAATCACATTTAATGAGTTTCTTTCTTGCAATTTCAGATGCTCAAGTACAGCTGGTAGAAATTCAAAACAGCCGTAAAGAACTGTGACAGACGGATACAAATAGTACTGCAGCTTAAAAATGATAAAAAACACCTGAAAAAAAGTCACACAACCCTCCCAAAAAAATTTACACTTTGAACCTAAGCCAGTTTTTGAAGATTCCCTTCTCCAAAGCTAGGATGAAGGAGGAAGAAGAGGAGGAAGAAAGTGCAGATGACCTTCCAGCCACAAAGGTCTTGCGCCAATGTTTATTCACCATGCCTGCGGTGGTATGTAAGGGGAAATCACCAAGTGCTGATTCTGCGACCACCAAAGAGATTCCTATGGAAATCCAGACCTCAGGCTAATACTGAACACAGAGTGGACCAACGAGCTGCATCAACAAAATAAAAACAAAACTCAAACTAAAAGAAATGGGAAAACCCCAAAGAGCACAGATCCACATTTGTGAAGGGGGCAGGAGAAAAGGGCAAGAAGGGAGGTCTATACAGTAAATAGTTGAATGGTTTATGTTACAGATGACTGGCAGTTTTAAAGAGTCTCTTCCCAGCTCCATTGCTGCTCCGACCCAGACGGGAGAACTGAAAAGGGAGGAGGAAAAGGTAGGACATCATCATGGAGCATGCAGGATCAGAAGCAGCAGAGTGGGCATGCTCAAATAAGCCCCCTCCTCTTTTTGTAGTCCTCCAAGTTCAATGATCGCCGAGGGGCACCATCTTTTGCTGGTGGAGCCTTGGAGGTGATGGCCAGTGCCTTAGACTCTGTTGGGGATAAGAGAAGAGTGAGGACCAAAGCACATAAAAACTGGATTTTCATTTGTTGCTTTTGTGACAAATTCACCACGAAATTACATTTGGCTTCTCTGGTAAACACAAGTTTGAACCTTCAGTTAGGAAAATAGCCCATTTATAGTTGCTTAAAGACGTTCAGTTCTGACTCTGTTTGTTTGTCCTGCTTACTTCCAATATACCTTTATTTCCTAAGAAAACTACTCTGCAGCACACTGAAATAACAATACAGACAGTGCTTTCAGGCTGAGTTCTGGGATCTCTTATAGGYCACTATCCCAGGAGAACTGCGAGCACAAGAGATACAGGCAGTAAGAGGACAGAAGTCCAACCTCCTACTCATGCCTACGGTGCATACCTTAACAATGTCCTAAACTCCTCTCCTGTTAAGAAAGGAGGCTGCATAAAGCAAGATGCCCAAACACTGTTCTGGCTGAGAAAAATCAGCCATACTTAAACCTCTACCTATACCTCTCTTTCTCATATCCTTCTCTTTTCAGCACCCCTTCCTGGCTTTCTGTGTCTGTCAACACCTAGTCCTCAGTTGCTTTGCAACTCTGATGTTCATAATTTTCACTACCCCCACCACTCCAGGAAGTCTCCTATTCTTGCCATCCTACTTTATTCTACACAGTCTTATGTCCAGAGTTATAATCTTGATACAGTTTGGAAAGATTTAACTCTACTACTTTCCCTTCTCGACAAGTTTTTTTTAAACTTTGTGAATTCCTACAGCAGATCAACTAAATTGTTCTCCCCCAAGAATCCTCAGATCTAGTCCTTCCAGCAACACAAGAGAAAATAATCCTCATGAGTCTAATTGCATTACTATACTCCTAAGCTTTTCCTCCATTAGAAAAGTTAGTTGACACTCCAAATTGTTATTCCCACATATCTCAGGCCTTTAAAGTCAAGATGACAAGTACTTGGAAGGGTCAGCAAGTTCAAGCAGGGAGTGAATATGTGCTTATGGACATAATTTTTTGGGCTCCCTCAAAAACTTTTCCTTTAAATTTTCCTTTAAAATATTTGTTACCAAAGTTTGGAAGCAGCAACTTGGTAAGAAGCAGGTTCAAAACAAACAAACAAACRAACGAACAAATAAAAATATTTTACCCACATAGCATGTAAATAGACTATAGAACAGGACATTACAGATACCAAATGCTTATTTGGCTTCAAAAAGTGATTAGACAAATTCATAGAACAAATATCAAGGATGATATCAAGGCAGATAGCAAGGCTTATGAAATAAAACATCAGCTGTTCCTCAAGGATTATCTGAGCCACAGATACTGTAGACTGGGAGAATACATCCAGAAATTCGTTACTCCTTTTCTCCCTAGGCACTCGCAGCAAGGATACTCAGATATACAGATTTTCAGTCTAACATGGCATAGCTGTTCTTGTTTTCTTAATGGACATCACTAGCACCCATCCCCCTTCTCCTCAATTCAAGGTACTTGCCAAGAAGACAAACAGAGTCCTTGCTCCCATCTACAAGTCCACTACTGATTTGTGTTCTGGAGGAACTGAGCTCCACCATAGTGATTACCTTCCCATACACAACTGGAGCACCCACCTGAGCTTGGAACCTGAAGATCAATCTTTACATCAAAGTCATGCACTTTAAAAAGATCTTCTGAGAGGTCACTGGCTGATTTAGAGTTCACATCTTTATCCTTCCCCTGACCCTGAAATAAAAACTACAGGTAAATCTGCAACCCATATCTGTCCAAATAAATGTCAGATAGGAATAATTTCTCCCACTCCTGTCACATGCATATTTAGTTTTGCTTTCCTATTGCTAGAGAAACTGAATTTTCTTTCCCCGAGGAAGAAAAAGCTGTTCCTTTTCTGCAGTAATGCTCTACAGGATACTATTTCTAGAATTGAAGCATATATATCTGCTATTAGTCATAGGCTTCTAGAGTAAAATGGTGACWGTGAGGAGTGGGGAAATGCAGCAGAGACAGAAAGGGGAACTTGCCTTACTCATGTCCTTTGGAGCATCTGGTAATACACCAGATCCATATTTTGCATTTAGCTGTGCAAGGATGGCCGCTTGGACAGCAGGATCTCTGGACTGTAGCAAGAGGAAGGGAGGAGAAAAAAAAAAAAAAGAGAGAGAGAAAGAATTAACCTAGTGAAAACTCTAGAAGACCAGCAAAAGTGCTCATATCCACGAATCTAAAACTGTAAGAGGCTGCAGATCAGTTAAMACCATCTTCAGGATCTCAGAGACTGTTAAATCATCCAGATTCCTGTGTAATGCATCCAATAATGAGTACTGGATAAAATTTATCCTCCAGAAAGTCTTCACTTGAGAAGAGAAATAAATTACTTCTTGATGTARCTTGTTCCTGTAACTGATTTTAATGCTAACCTTAGATGCATTTGCTTTTAGCTTACAATTCTGGCTGGAACACTCTACTAGAGAGAAGAAATCTTTAAAATCTTGGAAATCTTTAAAAGGCTTTTCTTTATGTGATAATAGCTTTACACCACAATAAAGCTACTCAACTATGATTCTTCTTTTTAACAAAAATTTAATTCAAGCATTGTGGTGAAATACCTCTTCTATCACTTTATCTACTTGTGGAGACTGATGAGAGCCAACTCAATCAATTTTTTAAAATATTGATATCAAAACTGCATATAAGACACCAAAATAGACTTTAACAAAGCCATATTGTTTAGAACTAGAAGTCGATCAGTCAGCCTGGCTACCCACCATTTATATAGCTACAGATTGCACTAAAAGCTTTTGCCACTGTATCATAGCGAAAGTTTGTTCAACTACTTTATCCATCACAGCCTCAAAATGCTTAGTCTCCTCTCCTTGGCAGATCTTTTAGAAAAGTCTCAACTAATTAGAAGCAAAACTCACAGCTAAAGTAAGCTGTCCTCCCCACAGGAGCTAAATGAGTAATTATATGTACAAGAACTCACTACAGAAATACAAACCACAGTTTCTTCTCCACATACATGCCCGTATCACTTACGTCCTTCACACTTTGCTACAGAAAAGTGGATGTATTGCTTTTCCTTCTTCTGAGAAGCTGAGAACAGGATCACTCAATTTTATCTCCCTCTGATATCTGGACTGTTTATAGCATAGGGCATAGTTGGGAATGATTACAAATATTATCCTACTATTTTTCTTTTCTACTTTGTGTAGAAAAATTGGTTCCTCTCTCTCTGCCAGTTGCCTCAGTTAATTATTAACTGCCTTCAGTATTACACTCACATTAGACACTATCGTGGGCTTGCACTGCCGCCTAGTAAAGGGGTCCATTTGTTGGTTTTTCATGCTGTGACTTTCAGCCTGAAGAACAAAAGTACAAGGTTTTGCACAGTTAGCTACCTGGACCTTTGTAAATCCTCCCACAGCATCCCACATATCCACCCCCACTATATATGCCATCAAGGTCAAAAGAAAAACAGCAATAGCATTATGCACTAGAAAGAATGTCACATCCACAGTGCTGTGCTTCAAAGTGCAGACAGCCTTATTGAATACAAAACAAAATAGCTGCACAACTCTTTGGGTAACTCTTGGCCCTAAACTTTTGTTAACAAGTCTGATTTTTCCTCAAATAAATGTGTCATCACAGAGAACAGAATATTTTCTGTACTGTTATCTCCTCTGAAGTCTAGTTTCTGATTGCTTTCCCATACAAAATGGGGAGGCAATATACTAAGTCACTACTATAGTCTGTAATCTACTGATAATCGAGCTCAAAGCGAAAGTTATCTTCTTACAAAAATATCACTTGTTATATTGAAAGATTTTATAGATTATTAAAAAGGTAAAATAACTTCAGCATGCAATTATCCTCGTTCGCATCAAATCATCTCTTCTTGTACAGAAATAATAATCCAGCATTATTTACCACAAGAGCCTTCTCAGACTCCACAATATTCCATTCTCTATTCCTCTGGTTGATGTAACTGAAAAAAATAAATAGATAATCATCACGTAACAAGGCCTACACAACAAAATGCTTGACAACATTCTTGCAACTTCATCATGATCATGAATTCACAAGTTACTGTTACTACAACACACCTGCTACTTGCGGTGTAGGAAACAGAGTTTGTATTTTTGATAGTTTAACTGAATGCCAAATGCAAGCACATGGAGAGACAAACGCTAGAAAAAACTATCACAACACACACTTCAGGAATACATCAWACAGGAAAGAGGAGTCAAAACCTTGCAATTAACTCACTACTACACTAGTTCCTCCTCATTCTGTATCCCGATTGATACCGTTTTAGAAAGTTCCCAGTATCTTYCTTACCTGATGGCAGAAATGTTTTTTGTTCGTTGACGATCCAGGGCCTCTGCTCTCTCCTCAAGTTCATTAAGCTGATCTTGAATTTGTTTGGCCTTATCTTGGTCCCCCAAGTCCTCAGCCATGGCCTTCAACCAAACAGTAACTCATTAGGCACAACTCTAGTACAGAGCTAGTCAGAGAAACGAGGGACAGATCCATGAATCAACCAGCTAACCCTATTCCAGTTACAAATGTTCTACACCATATGGTAAGAATACAACAAGAAGCTAAACTGTACTTATAGATGGAAGCAATGAAAGAGAGACTACTTATGCTCTTAAAAGAAAGAAAAAAAAAGAGAAAGAAAAAACACTTCTGAAAAACCTTCAAAACCCTTGAAACTACTGAAGACTTAGAAACACCAGTCCCAGCATCAATAGGAAAAATAATCAGTGAGATGACTGAAGTTATAGCTTTGATTAAATTTTAATGCTGATATTACCAGCCCAGGAAGAGAGTAATTATTTCTGCAACTGTCATTGCCACTTTGGAGAGTCTGAATCTTCTCACTGCAACACTAGATAAGTAACAGTAGCTTACTATGCCACCTGGTGACAACAGAGAGCAACTGCAATCTTCCACAATGGAAAACTTGYGTATTTGTGCACAGTAAAATGGTTACTAAACAACGCAGCTAAGGCAAAGAACATGAACTGCTTTTATCGTATTTGAAGTATGAATGGCTTGAAAAAGGTCTACACAAACAAAAAATGCTATATCAGTCTTTATCTTCAGAGATACTTATGATTGCTCCTTTACTTGACTTCTGGGCTTTGACTTCTSAAGTAGAATACTCAAAGCCCTGCACTGTTAGGGCTGTTCATTCCAGGAAGCTTACATGTAAGAGCAGTCCAGTGGCAAGTAAATACTTCAGCAATGTAYTCTTTTCAGTACAAATTACTGCCCCCCTGCCAAAAAGTGGCGATTCAGTTACACTGGGTAAAAAGACAATTCAACACATGTCCTTTTCTTCCTTCAAAGGAGAAAGAAAAAGAATTTAAGTCTCTAGTGTTACTTGGGGATACCCTGCAAAAAAGAAAATGAATTTCTACAGCAAACCAACTTAAAAGTTTCTTGTCCAAAAGATAAAGAATAGCTAGAATATTTGGAAGTTGCTCATAGTGAAAGAACTTAATAGCTTAAACAGGGTTCCAAGTATTCTGAACYCAGCAATGAACCTTGAGATCAGCCTTTTAGCTGCATAATTARAGTCAAGCTTACTGCTGACTACTGCCAAAATCCAGTTCAGCTTCAGTTCTTCAAAATGAAAGACTGCATTAAATTTGCAGGCATCATCCCATCTCTCACCTTCTCCTTTAAAAGCTGAGTTTTCTTCATAGCATAATTTGGAGGAGCTTTCCTGAATCTTTCCTTCTCTTTCACAATCTGTAAGATGCAAAGAAAGCAGTAAAGATATGCTGTTATTAAGTGACTATTTCAGTACTTGGACACAAGTAGTAACAGATCAGTACCACCTAAGAAATGTGGTTACAGCCACAGAACTTTACTCGTGCTCTTTCTCTGCTGGATTTTTTAATTTTCCACTTGGTAATAAGTTATAGCTCTACTCCCCTCATTTATGACCAATAAAACACCACCCTGACACTGATCACATTTGGTCAGTATTTAGCAAGTAAGAAGCTGCAGAAACCATGATAACTGCATCTATTACGACACTATTAGTTTTTCAGAACTTGAAAACTAGTTCTTACTCAAGTTGGGAGTTCAGAGCTCTGCAAGACAAGTTCTAAATGAGGGAATAGGACACTGGGGTCAAGTAGAGTGAGCACTGAACAAGAGTTAGATCACTGAGCTACTCTATCCAGTTATCTGACTTCACATTGAGCCTTTTGCTTTCATTTTAGTAAGCAGTTACCATGATCATTTTGCTTTGGAAGAGCTAATGCTCTGCTCCGAGTTCCTGTTACCTCTAAGCACTGTCATAGCCCCACTAAAATACACTGTTTACCTCCTCAATGTCCTGGTCATTGAACTTGTAGTTGAGGGCTTCTTTGATGGACATTTCCTTCTTGTTTATCTCATCTAGTGTGGGTAGCTGCATCCCAGCAGAGAACATCTGGGCACAGGTGAAAGAGGTTACTTTCCACTTAAAATATCCTTGACAGAAGGCTTCTGGGAAGAAACTAAGTTCTGGCAAACTTACCGCTTCCTTCCATTTCATGAATTCACTTTCAGTAAATTCCTGATTTGAGACAAACTCCAAACGAAATACGCGCTGATCACTGCCATGCCTGCAACATGAAAATGTAACAATATGGTTCTGTGACAGCAGAGCACTGTGATCTGGATCTATAGGTGTAAGCAGATTTGAGGAACCCAAAATCATGTTAGAGACAGTAGAGGCTACTCTTCTGGTTCACATGCTATCTACTTCAAACATGCCAACTACTGTTCAGGAGCTTTAGACTGACATCAGTACCAAGTGACAGTGAGTCTGCAGGAAACRGTCACCCAGCTGTAGCAGTAATAGGTCTGTTTGTCTCCTGCTAGAGCTACCTCACACCTAGTCCTTACACACCCCATTTGGTGACTCCTTGCATGACCTTCAGAAACACAGGTCTCTCACTTTCCGCTTTGGTCAGTAGAAGTAACTTTTAAACAGGACTTAATTACATAACGCTGAAACCACCCCCTATCTAATTTCTCATTCACCAGCAAGTCAAGAACCAGAAATCCTTAAAAAAACATTCTGCTGAGCACTTCCTTTGGCAATACCAGCTAAACTACTACTACTGAGCACTACTAAAAGCTAGCTGTCAATGGTGCAAAACTCAATTTAGACACAAAGCTCTCTTCTGAAAGCACGAGCCTTTAACAGCCTAAGCAGCTACTAAATATCACAATGCATTTAAGACTCTGTTACTCCAAGCACGCACCTCTGTCCATTTTCCTCATCTGTTCCTGCTTCACTCAAATAGTTAACATCTTGTCATCCTGCCTCATCAGAATGTTTTCTATTGCAACTACTAGCCTGCACCTCATGATATTTATAACAGCCACAATAACAATTGAGAAATCTGATGCTATGTTTTGCTTCCTCCCTCCAAAGTGCTGTTCATGCCGTAACACAAAGGCATATGTAGTTGGTTCTGATGCAAGTGACGTGCATTTCTAACACCCAATTTTAATAATGGTGGAGAAAGATAGAAAAAAAATATGGCAAAGCCCAACAAGTACACACAAACAATCCTGGGTTACCAAAGCAAACGAAATGCTCAGATGTCAACACAATCACAGGTCCTCTGGTGAGACTTGTCATTTCACTACACCTTAAGTGGGAAAAAACCTTCAAACAAAGTGTAATAGCAAGATCCACTCTCCTGCTTAGCTCTCAGCTCCAAACCACAGGTGGAACATCCTTTAAAAGACACATTGATGCATGACCTGTGAGTATTACTTTGATACCTTACCGCAACTGCAGTCCTTTATTTGTCCGGGTACCACCAAGCTGGTAAACTTTTGCAGTCTCTACCACACCAGTTATTTCAGCGACCTATATCACAAAGAAAAATACACAAGAGAATGTCAGAGGCTGTTTTTGCTCCTAGAATATATTTAAACCCTTTCACCAGGGATCAGAAAACATAATCCAAGTAACAATTCTAATTACACCAAGGAAAGCGTAACTTTTCAGTGTATATTATCAGATACTAAATTAGTTGCTTCATACATCACCTTTGAGTTGGTAAGTAATATTATAAAAATTCCATCAAGCTTTTGGATATGTTCTCAGTTCTACCTTCCTACCAAATGATGTGCATCTTCCTACATTTCCTATTATCTTTTCAATTGAGTACACTGGTTTTGGTTAGTGTATCTTTCAAATAAAATACACTCAGTGCTGCTCACATACTAGACATAGCTCCTCTGAGCACATTTTTAAAGCAATTTTAGAGAATACTATTGCATGCTACGATTGTGCAGTTACAGTAATGAAGCAGAACAAAACTGCTTCTCAATCACCACCTCTTCCAAAGAGCACAGATACACTAGAAATACTTCGCAAAGCAAGAACTGAGACCATGCAGTAAGAATAACTTGGGAGCATTCCCAGAAATAACAAGTGAATGTTACTCATCCTTACTTGGTCAAGGCAGAGTACTGAACTCTAGTTTGTAAGAGATGAAAAGGCAGGACAGCATAAACAGGAGCCAGAAGAACAGGCTTTCTTAGCACTTTCTCTCTCTCTCTCTCTCTCATATACTGTGATACATATATCTGTACCAGTGTACATAGATATACACTAGATACCTATCCTTCACAGTATACGGCATACACCACTACATATAAGGATGTATAATCACTATATATAGCAATATATCTATCTATATATACAGACAGACAGATACATCGCTGCATATAACTGCATGGCAAAAATCAGCTTGATTTAAAGGTTAATAAACTGTTTCCATCTCTTCACCTAGCTGGTCCCACAGATTTTTATTTTTAAAGCAGTCTCCTCCACTTCTGCACTGATTATGTTTTCTATTTATAATCAATCTTTTCATATTAATTACCCAAATGACCACAGGTACTATTCCTGAGAACTGCTAAGTAGCAAATATTATGTCACAACACTAGAAATAACTACATCGCTTGGAACTAAACTCACCCGATAAACAGGCTTACTATTGTGATTTCCAATGCCAATACGGACAAAGCAGCCAGTGACCGTCTTGGCAAAGAAGGGCATGTGACACCAGCGTTCCAGCTTGTGTCGCGATAACCGTACTCTGTTGAGTTCTTCAGGTAAGGATACTGGCTGGGATTTAGGAGGAATTTCTTCTTTTCTAGTTTGGGAAAGATGAAGGGGGGGGAAACATATTATCAAACAAAAAGGTTCTTGAGCAAGGTGCAGTGTAAGTGCCAACTATTTAGAATACTATTAAAGAGAATGACTCATCATACACTAGTTGACTGTAGGTAGACAAATATAGCATTCACAAGAAAAGACCCGATTCAGAGTCCCTGTGAGTGGAGTTTTTACCCACTGCTACAACAAAGCATAAACACTCAGCTGCATCAAGGCAATTTATAGGCCAATGCTTCAAGATAAGCTGGCACAGCTCCAACTTCCTACTGATAGGCCAGRCTATAATCTGCATGGGTTCTGCATGCAAATTACACTGCATACAGTACTCAACTGTATGAGTACACAAACTTGTAAACAATTTCCACTTACAAGYRAGAATCAAAGCAACAGCAGGGAATGGAAATCACAAACCAGTCCAAGATAAATCAGTYCCAGCTATGATTCATAAGCTGAATGACCCAAATCTGAATGCTAAGTGTTCTACAGATGCCCAAAGGTAAAGCCACCTGAGACACACTGATTTGCCCTCAAATAATCTTCAAGCAGTACATGTCCGCATAAAGTGGATGTGTGTCATCTTAAATACACAATTATAGTAAATCACAGTCCAGTGTTTGTTGCTTACTCTTCTTCTTCATCAGAAGATGAAGATCTAGATGAGCGATCACTTTTTTCACTAGACTTATCATCTTCCTCCTCCTCTTCATCATCAGAGTACACTTCACTGGTTTTTAATGGCTGTTTCTTTGCAAGCAGTTCAGCTGGGAGAATAAAGAGMGAGAACAAAGACAGGCAAGTTGTGATTTTTCACAAAATCTTTTCAGAGCTGAAACTTTACTGTTCTATAAAAAAAGGGGAAGCACAACTAGATAACTGGTAATTGTATGTGAGAAAGATGTACCATATATTTAAACCCACCTGTAAGCTAAGTACTCCGTTGTATATATTCAAGCAAAGAAATCAGAGTATCCAAAAGCATCTTAACCTCAACTGTACTTATCTTCAAACAGTCTCTTAACTTAATTGCAACTAGCAATACAAGATGGGCATATCAACTGGATATACAATTAATATGAACAGACAGTTCAAATACTTGATTTTCTTTTTTTCCCTTGCAAAATAACAGTGGCTAGAACAATTAAAACCCGTTAGGAGAAAAAAAAGGAAAAAAAAACGAAACCAAGGTTGCATCAATAGCCTGTCAGGAACGACAAGATCACNAAAAAAAAAAAAAAAAAAAAAAAAAGCAAATACAGTCACAACAGTACAAGTATCAAATATGGTTTGGATGGTTAACACATCAGATAACAGAAACTAAGTGACCAGTTCAAACACACGAACTGAATATTACTAAGTGCCACTCGACGGACAACAAAGAAAGCTTGCCTCTATCCCTTACCCCCCACATCATTCCTTAAGAGGGGAAGAAAAAAATAYAAGTAAAAATAGACACAACAGTGCCCAATGATACCCCAGGTGGCCAATTTGGTCCAAAGACGAAAGAAAACAGACATGGAGTTCATTCACTCCAAGATGTGCCAAGGTCAGGACTGTAGCCTTAATTACAAATAGGTAGTACCACTCGCAAAACATTGTGAATTTTTTTGAGATATTMATATAATCAACAGCATACCTGTTCTGTTCTTCCTTTTCTCTCTTTCTGCTTTTAGTTCCTCCATTGCCTGAGATTTCTTGTCTAGTTTCTCATCTCGCTTTGATCGCCGCTCTTTGTTGTGTGACATGACCTGAAAAATACGCATAGAAAGTGCCTCAACACCAACATCCAATTCATAAATTAAAATGAATTAAGACTAAGGTTGTTCGCATGCTTTAAAAACTTTTTCAAAGGAAATCACTAAAACTCAATTTTGAAATAATTTTTCCAAGATTTTGTTTTCCCAGAGGCTAGGAGGTGTGAATCTCCTGAAGTATATTTCTTTTTCTACTTGGTAGCAGAAATGAAGATAAAATAAGTTAATTGATTTCAATACTAAGTTTTAATCTCAAAACTCTTCCTTAAATCTAAAAGGACGACAAGAGAAATAAAATGGAAGTAATTATGTGACTAACGAGTCATGAGGAAAACTTGAAAATATTATTCTCATTAATTGGCCTCAAAGAAGGAAAAGCCAAAGACCTCTATTCTCATTCAGTAGCAAAGGAAAGCGAGGAAAGTTCAGTTAAAATACTTAATGCAAAATAAATGTGGGTGCAAAATCTGCAATGTGCATCTAAAATGTTGTAAGCCTTCTAATATTTTTTTAAACAAGTCTACTAGAAGATTAATTCTGTGCTGCTTGATTTTTCTATAATAAGCACTAGAGAAAGTCATTTGAAATAAATAATTTTTGGAAGGCACTGTAGAACTCTGCATATATATACACAGAGTAAAGTGGAGTGAATCTCATCTCACTATCTCTCTTAACAGATGCCTGAAGGAAATCTCAACTCATACAGCTTGATTTAAATGTTAGACTTCTATTTCATTAGAAGATAACATGGGTTGAATTGCCCTTTGGAGATGCCCTTCTTTACTGCACAGAGAGACAAGCGACAACAAGTATAAACAACCACCTAGTTCTTAGATGGCTAAAGTTAGGTGAATCCCATCCTGTGCTGGGAGCCTAACTGCCCAGAATCTCTAGTTAAGGGAGGGATCTTACCATTACAATTCAGTAACTGAACTGTAGCTTCAAATGACATGGGCCTCACCCCACAATTGCTACTGTCCTCTTTCTACAGGAGGTAGAGAAAACTATGGAACTACTTACTTCTGTTTCTCCTGTATTTCAAATTTCTCCTTCACACCTCTAGCAGTAAATATTCTTTCCACTGTACACCTCCTCAGTCCCCCAAAAAGTAATTCCTGCTCTGTGCTCTCAAAAATTTCACTTGAAAGTAAGGCCAGAGTATGAGAAGTTTGAAACTGAATGCTAGAAGACTAAAATATAAGAAACTGCAAAAGCTTGCCTTAGTGTTCCCATATGGAAGGATTATCACAGCCACTATAGCTATAGCTACAACTTTTTTTTTCCCCGCATTTTTCATTGAGAGAAGTTATCAGTGGACCCCTCAGCAAACCAAACATGTTAATCTGCTTTTAAGTGAACTGAAAAGGTTAAACATAGCTTGAACATATAAATGAACCAAATTCTGAGTTGCCCACCATGCTGCTTGACATTTCTAGGGGAAAAGGTCATGGGCAGGGAGAGGCAGCATTCCATCTTCTACTGCCACAGGAACAGGGCTTGTTCCAGTAAGGACAGTTTCATTTCCTACCTGCGATTCCTGGATCTGTGTGAGCTTTTTCTTCTCCTGTTCTTCCTCTTGCTTTTTCTTTTTCTCTTTCTTTTCTTTCTTTTTTGCTGTTTTTAGTTTTTTCTTGATTTCAAATCTGGTATCAAATGTTGAAACAAAAAGAAAGTGTATTAAAGGATGCTCCCGCCCTGAGTGAGCAAAGTATCGTTCAGACACTACCTCAGCTTTGGTGTCAGGAGACTGCAAGGAACACTTGCACTGCTTGCCCCAGACCAGCAACTCTTTAACCCTACCTGCTACACTGGTCACCTTGCCCTCTGAAGAAAAATAAGATGAAAGAAAGCTAAGCACAGAAAAGTGCAGGTTTATGGAAGATGCAAACTTGTCCTTATCCCATCTTCACCTTTGCCAGTGTAGTGACCATGGCAGGTTGTCCCCAAGTATAAAAAGTATTTCATGTCTTTTGAAACTCCACAGCTAAGAAAATTTAGTCATTCAAGCCTACTATCATGCTAACTTTTTCCTGCTTAAACTCCACCTTTCCACTGGCATTCCTTTGTGTAAGAAAGACTGCAAAGAAGCTATAGCAGTGTGCTACAGTATAGCTGCAACACATTCCATTAGACCTGGGCAGTTTCTGCAGTACAGCTTAGGCACTCYTCTTTCTACCTTCATTAAAATATATATATCACCCTAAAATCTCATATTCAGCCACTATACTCAGAAAAAGTAGTGCTTTGACTGGAACTATCCTGTGACAAATCCCACTGCAGCACGGACTGGTCATTGCTTTAGTGACGTATGCACATGGACAAACACATRAAAGTTCGACTTACAATAACTGAAATTTAAAATGTGTTATCCACAAACCTGCTACACAATCCACTCTTTTGAGTCCTTTACACCTGAATTTTGCAGACAAACTGAAGTGGCAGGCAAGCTTATTTCCCCTTATGCCTTTAACATGATGCATAACAGAGTATAGGCATTGCACCACACATGAGGTTTGCTATACACAGCAAAACATATGCTTAGATTGCATTTTGAAGATTTGACTTACCAGAAGGTAAATAACCCCCCACCCTCACCCCTTAATTCTACCTGTCAACCCCTCTACACGGAACAGGACAGACTTATTTAAGATTAGATCAGTAAAACTCAAGCCTAGATTGTTTAGCTTTTTCATATAAAGTATTCTCCAACTGTTTGTTTTAAAAGAAAAATTCAGTTACACTGCAACTCTGAATGCAATTCAAAAATATGATGGTCTATCTGATCTAAATGCTATCTTTCACCCATTTTGACCTTTTTGAGGAGGGCCAAAGACTAAAGGAAACATTGAAAGTAGTATTAAAAGCACATCAGTCAGTCAGAGCTCTCATGGCTTGGAGAAATCCGATAGTTGATTGTACTGACACGATTCACTAGACAGATGCCAGTCCTCTACAGAAATTTCTCAATAAAGAGTAGAGAAGAGAGAAAAGTCACTGAAAAGGAAGAAGTTGCAGAAAACTTGCCACATATAAGCCACAGTTTTTCCTGTTAGATAGACTGGAAATAAGTATCTTTAACCACAGCAGAGCTGGCTGACAGGACAGCATTCTAACAACAAAACAAAAAGCATAATCTCAAGACAGAAACCCACAATTAAACCCTTGAAAATGACATGTTTGAGACCACTGCTCCCTGTTTCAACATCTCTCTATTAGGCCCCCAACCAGCTTCAGACAGAGGCAATCCTTGCATTTCTCTGTGCTTCACCACCGGGTTTGAAAGATTCCACAACCTCAGATCCACACTGCACTTTGTTTGAACTGCCTTTTTCTAAAGTATCGATATGACAGTTAATATGGGTGCTGGGGGGGGGGCGGGGGAGAGAGATGTCCTCCTGACCATCCAGCATTTGAAGCAGTGATAGGTGCACTCAACAGCAGAGAAACTTTCAGAAGCCTGCTTGTGCAGTAAAGAATTCATGCTACGTACTTCTAAGAGAGCTTATAAGGAATATTTACACACAAAAAATATATCATGAAGCTTGATTCACATTAGAGTGCTGACTGCATACAGCCTTCGTACTTAAATAAAAATACAGAAAAGCTATCTGTAGAGAAAAAAATAAAGCATTCTTCTGGAAGATATTAAAACACAGGACAATTCCATCTCTCAATGTGATATTTATGAAACACAGAAGTTGCAACATGCTAGCTGCAAGTCAAAGAAACAGTAACTTCAGAGTTTAAGGTTTGCAACATTTACTTAATAGAAGTGAGAAAAATAGGTGTTTCAGACAATACAGAATACACAGGATTAACAATGAAGTATTGCATATGTTTCTGTTTTTTAGGATTTAGGTTTAACAATTCAACTCAATGATACATTGAAAAAGGACACAGCACCCTCTATGAATTTGCTATCAAATATCAATATATATATATATACTCACCTTCTCTTTAGTACTTCTCTCTTCTCTATCCGGTTAAACAACTCCTGCTCTCTCTCCTTCTCTGTCATTTGTTCCAGTCGAGCTCGGTCTTCCTCATCTCCCATCAGATCTTCCCCATATCCATCATGGAACTCCTCATCTTCAGATGAGGAATCTGAATCTGAGCTAGATGAGGAGCTGTTGCTTTCCGAATCAGACACTTCTCCTGAAAAAGAATCACAAGGCAGTCAGATTCAACTGGGGCAAAGCCCAATCTCTTCAGTGTAGCATGTTAACAAGGGGCATCAAGAGTGAACTTTATACTCCTCTTCCACTGTACTAAGAGCATACCTATTATGAAAACTACAGCCAGGGGAAAATACTTAATTACTACAGGATGTGTGTGCTACAAAGAGAGAAATAAGCATGACGAAAAACATTAAAAGTGGTACTACACATGAACACAAATTGGGTCATGAAATAAAAATTCTTAGTAGAACAACTGACTTCTGAGAGCCCTTGTGATTAGTGTTAAAGGTTAGATTTCTATGCCAACATGCTTGTGTCACTTAGAGGCAGCTTGCACATACACAGCTTTACCAGCGTGTGTGCACCTCAAATGGCACTACACACCAATGCCACTACTCCTCATTAGAGCAGCCTGAAGAGTCAAAATTTGTGGTTTGAAGATTGCAACAGTATCAATCGTTACAACCCAGATCAAGATTGAAACACACCACCCTGGGAACTGGCAAAGCCATGACACTAGGTGCACTACTGTAAAAAGTCCTCCCCAGTTTACACACTGGTGTAAGAAACAGCTGTCTCCCTGTGAACATTCAGTCACACCACCTTTCCACTTGACCTAAGTCCAAGTGCTTTGATTATCTTGCCTAATCAACTATATTACATCAAATCACAAAAGCATAGATACTGAGATTCTTTCCTTCAGTTTTGTTCTAGTCTCACTATTTTTGGAAAGCTTCCAGTTTTGCAAGCTTACTCTGACTTTGTATGCACTTGCAAGTAAAGGTTTGCTCACTTCATGCTTCAGTCTGTCTCAGCTGTGCTAAGTTACATGAAACTGCAGGCTTCTTCATACTCTAACTTTATTGCTTTTTAGAATCAACTGAAATCATAAATAAAAGTTCCTGTTTTCTTTCCTGRTTTCATCATGACTATGTAGGTTTGTGGGAGGTTATCTGGCATAAGAACAGATTCAATGCTTGTGTAAAAAATATCTGGTGAAGTTACCGTTATGATTTTTCTTCTTCAATTTCAGTAAAAACATGCAAGAATTCCAATTTGGAGCAACTGTAAAATAATCTCCCATTTGTACCATGCATGCTWTACACCTTTCCCTTCATTGTAAGAAATTTGAGAAGGAAAAGACATCAATAGGAATAAAAGAAAATGCAACTCACACTACAAGTAGGACAAGCTAGAAGAAAAAAAAAAGAAAAAAAAAGAATTTTCTAGAAGAAAATCAAATAATTAAATGTTAAACATTCTTCTGTTGAAGCAGTATTGCATTTTTAATAGAGTACTTAGAGCAAGCTAAATTAAATTACATATTTKAAGGTCAACTTTAAGCTATGGCAAGTCTAGAAGCTATCCAGACTTCTGCTAACAAAGGAAGCTCTTTGAAAGTAATCTTTAACACCACCAACATTTTATTCTTCAGTGTGAAATGACCTAATTTCACTGAGAGCTGTGCTGTGAGTATCTACGTGCACATGTGTTATCTTACCCTCTTCAGGTGCCGAGCTCTCAGCTGAGCTGTCTTTATCTGAGCTGCCTGAAGAGGCAGCTTTGTTTGTCTGTTTCTTCATGGCTCCTTTCTTCTCCGCCTTACCCGCTTTTCCCTTCTTTTTATTTTTAGAACCTCCAACAGTCCACTGCAAGGAGAGACACGAGGAAGATATCATGACACAGGAACATCACTCCCCTCTCCCTGCTCCAAAACACTGCAGTGAAAGCAATTGAGAAACACTTGAATACCTGACAGCAACAAATCAATGATACAGGCGGGAAATGAGGCCCATAYGAAACTTGTCATACGAAAGTAATTAACAAGATCTTCATCAGTTATTAGTGCAAGCCAACAGCTGGTAGGATGCTCCTTTGAAAATGAAGACAGACCTCAGAATTTAGGGTCTGTAATATCCAACAGAAGAAAAAATTCATAGGAAAACAAAATAACAAGTCTTTGGCTGTGTTTGTAAAGGTTTGCTTCTGTTTCCTACTATTAAACAGAAGCAGCAACAGATGTGCTTCCAAAACCAGCTAAGTCAAGAGCAGATTTTAGATTTCCACAAAGGCACACCAGTTACATACATCAGTCTTTCAGAAATCTCAGTTTTAAAAGTACACAGCATCTGTATAATTTTAGGCAAAAAAACTCACTCAAACTGTAGTGCCACTGACTGCACYTATGTACAACGTACAAGCTGGAACCAAATCAAAATCACCAAAATCAGAAAAAGCAAGTGTCTAGTCTTAACTTTCTCTTAACATCATATCATGCTTGGACTGCAGCACATATAACACCATACACATGTGGGCATCAACTTTAAACATCAAGCACCCTGGAGAAGCACTAGTATTTATCTTACAATGTGACTTCTTACTAGAATGTTTCATTGTCCCAATTACCTGGTAAAAGCCAGAAGACAACAGAACAGTTGAGGATTGTCTATGCACGATTTAAATCTTAAAAATATTTTGTACTGCACTACCTCTCCAGAAGTTCTCCAAATTGAAAATGTTTCAGAATAAGACAGACAGTTTATTTTTAAGTAAAGACATTTAGAATATTCTCCTCCTCATACCTGTATATTGCTCTTATCTTCATGCACCTCACCATTTGTTCAAGTATCCAATCTACTCAAGAAAAATCTTAATTCAAATGAGCAAATATCCTATTTATGCTATATCAATAGCATAACTGCTCTAACTGAGGAGGAAAAARAGTCTTCTATCTGACTTCAAGGGCACATAAATCTCAGGCTTCTCCCCCAACTCCCTTTCTGGGGCATGAATCAAATCCATCCCTCCAACGTTGACAGTTCCATCAAATCTGACTTCCTCTTCTGTCTAATTATGCACTGCCTTTAGAATATTTARACACCAGAGTCCTCTGAAAGCAACTCAGCTGTTCAGTTAGAAGCTACTACCTGRTCTACTAATACTGTTGGATTTACTGCCTTGTGATCACTGTCACACTCAGTCTTGTACCTCCCACATCTTCTTTAAGTGTCACCTGTGCATTCAAACTAATCAGCCAACTAATCCGTTAGAGGCCAGACAGAAGTTCTCTTTTCCAAGACAAGAATACAACCACCTTGCAGTGAACCTTTGATTGCAATCCATTACCCCGATCTGTCATGCTGCATAGAATTGGTAAGAAACTCTGCGCAGAAAGCATCTGACTGTACATCAGCCTGAGCTTGCAATCAAGTCTTCATTAGCTTTCACGTTTTACTTGCTGAATGTTGTAACATACAAGCTACCTGGCTTCACCAGTATTGCCAATAATATTTCTAGTCAACTATGCCCATGCAAATCAGTTAAGAACAAGCTTGTACTCAGTCTGAATCTCCTCAAAGCTCAGGGTTAAAGAACCACCTCTGATGTACTGCAGATTAAGATAGTATATTTTTGCTACTCGTTCAACAAGCTCACCTATCACTAGCATATCAGTGGTAACACAACAGTGAGAAAGTGAAACTAAATATCTGGCAGGGAGAAGCAGAGATCTSTGAGGCAAAGATGTACAAGTGCTTCCTCGCAGAGCTCTGCCACTTTTCTTCTTTTCACTGTTCTAGTACTGAGTTCTACCTTGCATCAGCATGCAGCTTAGCAAGAAGCACAGCAAAAGACATGTTACATCCCCAGAGCTATAACAAGGCCCTGACAGGTCACGCTGAGATGAAAGAAGATAAGATCAGATAAGAACAGTAGAATTTAAATGGTTAATAAAATGTTTAATAGCTGTAGGTATATGTGCTACAGATCACTGCTGTCTTTTACTCATAAGCAGTATTGTGGCAAGAACCTTGGGARCTTGGAAGACGGGACCAAGGAGAGAACTGCATGACACACCCTCTTGAATTAAAAAGTCTGCCCTAACCTAGGAAATTTCATTTTTGTTCCTATTCAGGATAACCTTAGCTTGAAGATTTCACCACTCTCTGTTCATGCAAATAACCTCTACATCTCTATAGTAAAATAACTGGTTGTCATTTCCTAGTTTCAGTGCTACCACACTGAAACTTTCTTCCTGATCAGTTTCTTCCTGATCTGTCTCAGGTGCTTCAGGGGTCACCCAACTACAAGGCTCTCAAGAATACCTGGTCATTCCTACTGCCAATACAGGACAAAATAAGGGTCAAACAAAGAGAGACAAAYGCACACACACAGTGCTAGGGCTCTTAGGCTCATGGTTTGCTCTGCTAGGTCAAGGAAACACTATACAAGAACCATCAGTTGTCACTTGGACGCTGAACGACTGGTCTGTATTATGCAGAGCAAGACTAGCTAGGCCTCCTCTTACAGCAGAGAAAGAGGTAACTGAGAGTAGCAGGTCTGGGAGAGAGACAATTCAGGAAAGCCRTGAGTTGCTTGGCAACCTGCCACCCAAACCAGAGTCTTAAGCCCCCTCCTCATGCTCTAGTACACCAGTAGGACTGAGAAAGGCAACAATATGTTTACATGTCACATCAAGTGAAAACGTGCACCAAGGTACAGTCAGCAGCATTTGTTTACTGTTTCCCTTCCCTTCATGCATCTCAAACAGCAAACAGTAACCACAGTTTCCAAAATCTGCCCTCTCTTGCAGCTTCTCCAGGCTCCTCCTTCCATGTTCCATGCAAGCAAAGCCAGGTAGCACTTCTCACATGCCATCCATGACYCTAGCACCTCCTTTAAACAGCCCCTCCATTCCCTGCTGCCTCCTGGACCACCATCTTTCCCTTCTATGGTTCCAGACACAAGTTAATGAACCCATGCAGAAGCATTCTGTAACACTGCTTTCTGATTATTATTTGGTACTAGGGAACAATAGAGCTTTATGGTTCAGTCACAGGAAGTAGCATTTCAATATTTCCTCTTGCTTCAAAAGTTCACCGCGCTGATCACCTAAGTGTTTCCCAAAGAAGCCCAAGTCACAGTACCCAGAACAGACTGCCAATAACAAAAAGCCATTAGGAACTAGGCAGATTTAAAAGTCAATTTCTGCAAAAGCAACTGCACACAAATCACTGAAGATCACCAAATCTGCAACATATTTCCACTGGGGAGATTAAATGAGATGGGGGGTGGGAAGGAGACTAACACACCACCAGGCAAGCTCCAACAGCACAGAGGACAGTAGAATTGTTTGCCCCTGTTGCTYGAATGGTCACTATTTTCTACTATTCATACAGTGCCTAAACCACTCACCAAGATTTTCCTTTGCAAGTAGTAGGTATTCAGTCTGCTTTTTTATAGTCATCTATCTGCAGAAATGCACAACTGAAGTTACCAGCCTGTCCTTGCCATATCCTTCCCTCCTGATTACGCCTTTTATAAGCAGAAAGCAAATTACACGCCACAATATTAAAGCAGAAGAGGTCCCTTACTGACATGCTCCTTTTCTGGGCCAGATAAACTTACATGCCATTCCATCACRGCAGCATACGAGCCCAAAGCTAGAAAGCATTAGACTAGGTTACAAACTTTCACCCGTTTTCTTCCATTAATACAGAGAAAGCAAAAGGCAGTCTTCCAGGCAAGTCAAACTGCAGCTTCAGACCCTCTGAAGACAACAGCAGGCAGCACAGATACTAAGATAAGAAAGCACTTGCTCTTTTCAGAGTGTCTCAAAGCTAGGAGAACTCCAGAGACAGCACTCCAAGAGCTACAAGGAAGGAAATATTCTCCGACTACTATTATCAATTGGCAAACATTAGCTGGGGTTAACAGAGGTTTAACCACTTCTCTGGATATTAGACTGTGCCTTACTTACACTATTACTGCTGGTTTCCAGCAAAAATTGCTCCCTAGGTAAAAGGAAATGTTCACTCAGTGGGRSACACACACACACACACTTAATTCTAATACCTACACCAGCCTCTTTCTGGGGTACCCTGCTCCACCTAAGAGCTCTTGCAGATTCATACCATGTAGTTCATGTCCCCAGAAGTTATCCCTACCCTAACTCACAGCTTAAGGAAAACGAAATTACCTACAGACGAAACTTCATATGTTCTATTTTGTTCCCAGCTGGCTCCCATTGCTTCTTTCTGCATGTTAGCCTCCACACAGACAACCTGCACTATTCAGATTTGCAATTGTACTTTGCGTGTTGGGGGTAGAGGGGAAGTATTTCTCTCTTTCATAAGGAAAGCTTTACTATTACACATGTTAACAGTTAGAGGAAAGAGTCTCCAACAAAAGTCAAAATTACAAAGCAGGCAGCCTACATAGCTGCTAGAGGAAAACTAAATCATACTCTGCTTCAAATTTCTTAAGCTTGAAAAATATATGGCAAAGACCATATATGGCATAGAACCCACTCAATCTTGGAGGTCTAATTAAGCAGTGCTATGAAACAAAAGCACAGGGGGAAGATGCTTACCACAGTAATCTCTACAAACCCACAGGAGGCACCCCCAAAACAGAAGGAAAACATGCAGTTTTCTGCTAATCTGTGGTTAGCCAAAGTACTCTAWCTTGAAATTCAGTAAGTAGATTCAAAGTTTTAAGCACCTTTCTCATAATAGAGATATAGTCTTCTAGGCAGACTACTATTCAGRATAGTCTTACTCACCAGCAGCACAAACACTTCCTACCTCTTCTTCTTTACCCCAGGTCTAAATTAGATCTTCAACTATGCTGTTGCCCACCAAATCTGCACATTTGAAATCAAAGGCCTAAACAGCTATTCTTCACTACACTCCAACCTACTACCAAGCACTCATGATTTAACTTTTAACGTCCAGAAGGTATCTTCCATTGTCACCTTATAGTTCTTAAGCAGCACAAACAAACCCTTTGCAACAATACGGCAAACGTCAGCATGAGTAGAAGGATACACAGACTTATCCTAGCATCACTGCTCTCTGTAAGAGATTTCTTCCTGTTGTGCTAGGAAACCTGGATGATCTGTAGCAGCTACACTAACATAAGCACAGAACTGAAAAGTACAATSTTGTCAGAAGTCTTACCTGTTTCTCCTGAATGGACTGTTGTTAGCAAAGCTGGTATAAAACAGACAGCAAGAACCCAGAATTAACCTAATGAAAGTTAAAACCACTACCTACCTAATGTCGTCAATAAGCAACGAGAGTATCTTTTCAGYAGACACTTACACCTCTGGCACAGTAGCCTCAGTGGTAATTTGGCCAACATCAAAATGGTTACRCGCAGCAGGCTCGTAACAATTTGACACAGTAAAGTGTTGGATGGTCATGGCCACATGCTTCTCTAAAGTTAAAGGAATCATGTGTCTCCAYATCTTTGCATCTCTCTGGGAAGGTGGTGCTTCTTATTGCAAAGCCCTGCAGTCCCTGCTAGTCATCTGAACAACAGTTTACAGTCAGTTCAGTCATATTTCTTCCATAGACCCACRAGAAGACAGTCCAGAGCATCCTTCCTACCTCATTGCCTGCAACTCATTTTCAGTCTCTAGGTCCTTAAAATGTTASGTAAGTCAGCATCCACATCATAAACACCTGATGTGGCTAAGAGCTTTCAAAGAAGTACATTCCCGCTGTAAGACATGACACTAAAATCTACTAAAATCACTTAGGCACCATCCATATAGACGTAGCATGATTTGTTTACACAATTATTCCATAATTCTAAAACACACTGTGTTCTCTGCACACCAACCCCACACACCATCACCAACTTTTTTTCTATGAAAATAGCAGAATGCAGTGTTTGGCCACTGAAGCAGAGATTCGGGCTCCTTTCCAGTACATGCAACATCGCAACTACACTGAAATGTTTAGTACTTGTCAGGAGCCACAAAGAATGCGCACATTGCAATACATGTGTGGAAGCACGGGAGTATGATTAAGTACATTTGCCCAGGGCAGCAATTTCCATGCTTCTGCCTCTGCTCCACATCCTGCAGCAAGCCCAGTAAATTCATTTTAGCTTTCAGAACACCTTCTTTCCCTGAATGYTGAGCAAACTTCAAACCAACCACAAGAACACTGAGCAAAACCAAAGTTGTTCAAGTAGGAATACAGRGAAGGTTGTCCAGTCCAGGTATGCATACAATCGAACGACTGTCAGAAGCAAAACTGTCATGACCCAGCCTGTCTCACTCTGCTATGACAAAAAGCAGTTCAGAATGAATATTTCAGGCACAGGAATAGAAACAAGTGCCCCAATTACCTCTTCTCTAAACCTTTCCCTCTTGCTGCATGGAGGTCAGAAAGAACAGMGTATCAATTAGAAGTGATACACAGATTAGAAAGATCAGAGTATCAGTTGCACATGGTGCAACAGAGATGCTACTTTATATGCACAAACCTTGCAAATGCACTCAGAACTGACTTTACAGACATTTGTTTTCCTGGCAAATTCATGAACAAAAACATTGTCATAGTCTGCCTCTCCATTCTATACAGACCTTATTTTTTTCAGTTTGAAAAACTACAAATAATATTATTTATTCTGTCAGTTTTCARAGATAAACACAAGCCATAGGACTCTACCATCAAGGTGCTCTCCACACTTAAGTCTACATTTAACAGACAAGTTGGTCTCCAAGCAGCTTAAAATAAGCTGCGTGCTGGCAGATCAGAACACACCAAGTGATAGACTGAGCAGTTACCTGATAACACATCTAGTATCTMGCTCATTCTTACTTTCCTCTCTCCTTATGTCTTAAGCATGTATTAGATAGAAATCACTAACTGTAGTATCAAAACATCAGCTACTCTTTTTAAAGAAGTTGACTGAAACAGTTTCGAATGTATTTATTTTAAACAACCTTCAGTAAGAAAACTATACTGTCACACTCTTTACAGGTACTGGAAGAATTCTGCTATACTGCCAAATGCTTAGCAGTTAATAGTTTCTTTGGCCTACATTATTGGCTTTCAAGATATCACAGAATAGTCCTACCGACGATTTCAGATGAGARAAGAAAAAAAAACGGGGGGTGGGAACAGCTCCTTTTTACATTTTTAAGGATGGATGGAATAAACCACCTCTCTGCATTGTGTAGAAAGCTTATAGCTCTATCTGTAACACTTCAAGAAAATGGTTTTATTCAAGAAGTTATATGACCAATTTGTCAGATCTGTTTTAATGAGTCAATTTCAGTTTTCATTTAAAGAAAGTAGACACTTTTAACCAGCTCTAGAACCTAATACCAAGAACATATAACAAAAAYACATCCAACAGCTAAGCACTGCTACAGAACAAACGAACAAAACCCCAGAACAAAGTAATTTTAAACTCTTGTTCTCYTCATTTTCTTCAAAAAATACCAATAGAAATATACTCTGTTGCACGTTCAGATGATCAGACAAGTTATTTCAAAGTGGAGTTCTGGAGAATCAAATTAGCTAAGTAGGACAGTTTTACCACCTGTAAAATAGTACCATCTGTCTTAGCCCTTCTCTCCTCTGAGGAATGAAGCTCTTTTCTAAAGCTCAAGGGAGAGAGGTTGTCTGTTAAGGGTCCAGCTTCAGCAGCTTTGCTGCATCTTCAACAACAGAAGCAACACTAGTTGCAGGCAGTTCACTGAACCATTCAGAACATGGGATTAAACTCACAAACATCAGATTAAACAGACAATCAACTTTGCTATAGACATTCAGACTATTTTGTATACAGTTACAATTTCAGGCTTGTTAATTACACAAAAAAGGTATTTCTGAGTACACTTGCTCTGGGCTTAATGGGCCTCCATCAGTTCCACTGATAACCAGTCCAACTTTGAGGTCAGCACACTGAATATACTTTCACTGCTTAGGTACACTCAGACAAATAACCCACAGTAATTCAGGGATAACAATGCAAACTCACCTCATCATCACTATCTGATGTCTCAGAGTCTGAAGATGCTGTAGGTTTGCTCACAAGTGGCTCCTTCTCTTCAGAGTCACTACGTTTCCGTTTGGCCAACGACAAGAGCTCCTAGTRTAAAATATACAGATGTTTGTTTTAAAATGCTGTCACTAGTTTTACCAATTCAGGTCAGTGCATATGCACCTTCTCTGCAATATTTSAGTATATCTCAGCAACATGATTATCCCTGCAGACAAGGGGAGAAAGACTATAAATGTTTTTAGACATACATGCATGTGTCCATGTATGTGTATATATACATACACACAATTTTAATACAGATGAGTGCTAGAAAAGATTTTGAAGGTAGCAAATCATAAATAGTAAGTATTACTACCATTACTTTAAGATAAACATCATGACAAGTTACTTTCAAAATCATGTCCAGGGCAGTGGTTTTTGGAGTGGGCAATAAATTAACAACACCAACCACATTGTGCAGCATTAATCAAAAAAGTCAAAGGTCTCTGAAAAATCTCATGCAAGCATCCTGAACAGTTTTCTTATTAAAAAAAAATTAGTGTCCTTTAAAAGGAAGATACYTTGTCACCACAATATCAAGGCTGATATATTTAGTTAATCTATTCAATTCCTTTTCACAGCCCCTATATACCCCAGAATGCACTTAAAGCTTTAGATACACACAGAGCAGGCATCAAGCTCAAAGTTTGTCAAACTAAATAATGCTGTTCTCCTTCAAAAGAAGGCACCCTCAAAGGCAACACACAGCAGCACAAAGATCTAAATGGCTCACAAATAATCCCATCATCTGCTGTTCATAGCTTCTTCAGATGACAGCAGCAGTAGTACAAAATAAACACATTCCTGAAGCTGCACTAATGTCTACGTAGTCCACAAAACATACTGTATTTTCAAAATTTTACTCTGGGGTTGATGAACCTTAGCTGTGAGCCTAAGCCACACCAACTTCTGCAGTCTTGGGAAGACAATACTAGATAGGTCTGCATGAGTTTCAGAACAGAAGATTATCTCCACAGCAATATGGATTAGAATTTAGCATCTCAAATGAGAACATAAATACTGCAGAAACCAATGGCCTAGGCTACTTACCAACACAGAACTCTTCCGCTAGTAATGACATTTTACAAATCTCTCTCTGAAGACTTGCAACATCAACAGAACACATTTATACASTGCAAAGTTCTCTCGAGGAAGCTCCTGATGCTTTCTATAATTGTTTTCTAGAATTGCCCTCTAACAACCATCTCTGAACAGTCCTTCAGCTCAGATTACCTGTCCACATGGTATCTGGGAGTATTTACTGCTGCCTTTATTCCAAACAATTTTCCTTTTTTCTTTCCACTCCTGTTCTGTCTGTTTTTCAACACACTATATTCAAAAAGCTCCTACTTCTTTGGTTCAACAAGTCAAGATTGCTACAGAAAGCTGTCAAACATCTAACTTACGGGGACGCCATTCAGCATACTCTCATAGTTAAAGCACAACACAAAAACATCTTTTATCCCCATAYGTGCAGACCCTTGCTGCTATAGCTGCTACAAACAACACCTTGGAGGAAGAAGCACAGACRGGCAGCTTTGATGCTACCACCTACTATCCAGGTGCAGCTGCAGAAGCATGTTTTCAGTGAACAAGGGAACAGATGCAGAACCAAGTAGCTATTCCTACTATTGTTGTTCTCCTTCCCTGATCTAATCAGGGGCTAGTCTGACTCTGTCATTTTCAGGCTCTGAAGCAACTACCAAATTAATGTACTAGCAACAAAAAGTTGACAGCCCTAGAGACTGAAGAGATCACCAACATCAGGGCATACTCTGCTCCATTGGATTTGACTGAAAGTCTCCAAATTGTCTTTTCCAAGGCTACAAGAGGTAAAACTATTCTCGAGCATTTGGGAGGTTTTATTTTTGCAACACAGCAACATTTACTAKACATAAAAAAGCCCTTAAGGTGCAGCACATAAATCCCATCAGGTATGTGGCTTCGGTACATTTRACCAGCCAAAGTTCCTCAGAGAACAAGCACAGCCACACAAGCCAGAACATACTTCACCTGTAAGGTCTTTATTTGCCATTTAAACCTCATCACGAATGACTGTTACACCGGGAAGATAAGAAGTGTCTGAAAGGAGCCCTCTCYAAAGAGGGGGGAGCTCTGACATGGCCAAATTGACACCAGACATCGAGTTTTCGGTCCCAGGAGAAGCCCTGAAGCTAAGTAACGATTTCCCCTTGCTACACCAGCAGGCTCCTAACCGGGAGCTGCCTCTCCCGCCGGGGGGCATGCGGCACTCCGCCCGGGCAGCGGCCGGGGGCGGCGGGACCCGACCCGCCGCTCTGCCTCGCGGGTCCCGCGGCGGCG
>NW_028185062.1:2484347-2498900 GCF_003343005.1 Rhea americana | reverse complement strand
CCCAAGGATTAACTAGCCAGAAGTTAAAAAGACTTCTGGACGCCTGCTGAGAGACAGTCTCTTCTCTCTGCGCTCACGGTATGAAGTAAATTTCTGGCAGGTCACTCTTACAACAGCTTAACGTACAGCTTCTCATGCGTATTATATACTGAGGAGAGTAARCCACACGCAATTTTTTGCTGCGTTTAACACGCGTGTGAAATCAGTTCTAGGTAATTCTGAAGACGCTTGTAGCATATAGCTTGACCCATTAAGGTAAACTACAGTTTTCACATGAAACTTTTTACAGGAAAAACATGTAACTGATCCGTAATATGTCTGAGCACACAAAATATGAGAGACTGGAAACTACAACTAAAATGGCAAAAGGTGGATGTTTTAAAACTTACCAGTTCAAAATCCAAAAAAGCTCCCTCTACTGATTTAAAATACATGTATAAGCATGGCATATACAGAGGATAGCATGCGTACAGAGCAGCAGTACATAGCAAAATCGGTGTGTTTCAGTTTATCCTAGTAGGTGATGACATCAAAACAAGTAAACTAATAATTATGTTTGTGTTTGCCTGTTTGTAGTCCTTGTAARTAAAAGCTCTTAATTGTAGTTTGGTGATCGTCAAGATGAGGGTGGTGATTAAAAGCGAACATGAGGACCTCCGATTTTCAAAGTTCAGYTGGCCAGTGGAGTACATGAAAACGTGATAAAATAAAACTGAAGATATTCCAACATGCTACATACTCACTAAATTTATGATGAAAAGAAGGAGAGGACTCCAAATAGAAGCCACTAATCAAAGAGAATCCGGGACATCCACGAAAATGATTAAAATGTGGCTTTTGTGACACGCACCTTCCTAAAACATTAGTGGTGTTTAACAGTCCCGCCCCGCGCCGAAGAGACGCTGCCAATAAAGCGGTCTGCACCCTCCCTGGCACCGGGTGAGAGCGCCGCGGCCTGACTGGGGRGGCGGCCGCGGGGCCGCCACGGCGGGCCCGGAACCCGCGCGCCGCGGCCACRTTCCCCGGCGGGCCCGGAAGCGCCGGACCGGCGACTGGTGGAGACGAGACCGCGGCGGGGCTGCAGCGTTGTCCCGGGGGAGCCCTGAGTTACGGAGCGGAGGGCGCGGGGAGCTCCTGGTCCGTCCCGAGCTGAGAGCGGGGATGGTTGTGCGCGAGGCCCCGCCCGGGGGGCGGCTGGGCGGGGAGTGGTTGTGCGCGGGGCCCTGCCTGGGGAGGGGGGGCGCAGAGAGGAGGCCGGGGGGCCGTTGGGCGCGGGGGCTGCTGGGAGCGGGCGGTTGGGCGCGGGGCCCTGCGCGCGGGGTGGGGGGTGGGGTGGCCGTTGGGCGCGGGGGCTGCTGGGAGAGGGCGGTTGGGCGCGGGGGCGGCGGTCGCTTGCTCGCTTTTCCCCTCAGCACCCGGGGGAAGCGAGGGCAGGGCCGTGCGGTGCAGTMCGTGCTCTGGTTGGCCGCGAGTCTTTTTTGCAGTGTTGGCTAGTATGTGGGTTGTTACTTGATGCTTAGATGTGTTATGATCAGGTGACAGGAGACAATAAGACGTTTAGCAACTGTTGCTGGAAAGTAGTATAGTACTGCTACTGCGGCTAGTCCAAGATGTGGATTGATTATAGTTGACCTAGCTCCCTGACAGGTACTACACTGTGGAAAGCCAGCTTCATCACTGAGCTCACGTTGCAAGAGGAAGAGAGAAGGAAGTTTAAAAGAAAATGGGGGTTTAGGGGACAGAAAAGGAAAGGAACAGCCTACTGCTGTTCCACAGCTATATGGGACTTCACAGCTCAGAAGATTCTATGAGTGAAGGGGGGGAGTGAGTGTATTTTTTTTAACTTGTTAATTCCCCTTAAGAATTTTTAAATCAAAGGGTCCAATATGATACTTCTATAATTTATCTTGAGTTGACTGCTCTCTTAAAATTGCTGAGAAAATTAACTGATTTGACATTGTTCTTGGAATTTATTCAGTACCAATAATAATAATAAAAAAAAAAAAAATCCAGGCAACTAGCAAGTCTAATCTTATGAGCTGGAGATAYAATAGTCTCTGCACAGTCTTGAATACTAAGGCTCTTCATTATCAATTAGAGAATAACTGTGTAGCAAGGGCTTTCCTACCAGCAGTGACATAGAGCAAAACAAAAGATTTTCAGATTTTTCAATGCTTTATTAAAAAAGAAAAAAGTAATCTTTCATGATATTTTTTTGGGGGGGGGTTGATTTTAATTCTTTGCAGGCCTTTTTGTAGTCCTAAACTAGACACGTTGATGGGCCCGTGTGCCCCCTCAAGATGGAAGAAGAATGTGCTGTGATTGCATGTTCAGGTGCATGATATATATTATCATCTATGACTGTCAGCTGAGACTGTCATTGCAGTGCATGTGGCACTAGGGTCTAGCTGTGTGAATTTATCATTTGATAGCAGGGAATAATACTTTCTTGCTATGAAGGTGCCATATTTTTAAAATATTTTTTGTAAGACTGTTTGCTACTACTCCTTGTAATACCTGAACCTATTTATAGTGAATGGATGAAATAAAACTGCAAACRGAAAAAGAAAACAATTTTCCTTCATGTACTTGACTTAGTTTTGTCCTATTTCCATGAGTCACCATGGGGAAAAGGCATAGGGCAGAAATCACTTAATAAACTAGAGAATTGAACAAATGTAATATTTTAAGTTATATTTAATTCTTTTTTTTACAATGGGTTAGACTTTTAACTGATACTCTTCTCAAATCAGTTTTACAAGCATTCAGTGTGTAATTTTTTTATCTGCTTTTTTTCATTGAAGGTGGAAACAAGCTACAGTAACAAAAGATACTTGTGGATATTCATATTATTGTTAAATTATTTGGAAGCCTGATAACTGCCTTACTGGAAGTGAATCCTTCAAATTTACCACTATGGCTCTGACTGTTACATTGCTGAGCAGTACTTTTGTACGTAGTAGATGCTGCAGACACACAGTCTTGCATCCTTTTCTTGGACCTCTCCTCACTGATTCTGTGTCAAAATTGTATAGCAGCTACAGGAGGCCAGGGTCACAGCCGGAAAAAACACCATCTTGGCAAAAGAGTGATTTCAGTTTTAAGAAGGGAATAGRTGTCTTAAAGACTCAACTAGGATTGCTGAAGAAGGAGATTAAAGATCACTTAATAGGACCTGAAGGCCGTCCACTCAATGAGCACATATTAGAACAGACAAGGGTGRTATGGGTATTCCGGAGCCAAGAAGATTTAAAAAAATGGGTAATTTCCTCTGATGTAGAAATTGGAGGGAAAAGTGAAGTTTACCTGAAATTAGGTAGGAATAACCAGGCTGCTCTACTGTATGGGACCCTCAATACTGAAGTACCTCGTGATGGGGAGACAAAATACAGTGGATACTGTAGTATGAGATCCAAACCACTAGTGGTAAGTACAGCTTAACATTTACTATTTAATCAGAGAAAACTTTCCTGTAACAAGAACAGAAACAGGGGGAGCTTTTGGTGACATTCTCGTCCCTGTAAGGACAAACGGTCTGTTGTCTGCTGCAGTCCTCACCTTCAGGAACACCAGTTCCTTCACAGATGAAATTGCTGCTGTGTGCTTTGACCTGGAATGAACTTAAAACTTCTTCTCAGATTTAGTTTTCCTCTCTTAGAAGAGGAATATTTTATGTTTAATCATTTAGTACTGTACAATAGGAAATCTGCTCATTAATACAGGTCTGTACGCGTTCTCCTCACAAATGAAGGATCTGTAATGAAACTTTATATCCAAAATTGGTATAATTAAAATAGATGAGTCATTCTAAATTTGGAGATAATCGAATATGTCGTGAGAAAAAAATTCCTGAGCTTTAACTCAGCCCATTCATCAAGCTCTTGTTTTAGGTGAATGAGCTAGTCTTTTTTTTTCCCCCTTTTTTTCTTTCTCCTCATAGAGACAAAAGTGTTCTGAAATGGACTTCAAAGGTCTGAGTCCTCATAAATAACAGAAAAAGCAGGAGACAAATAGACAAATCTGGTAGCTCTAAATTGAGCAAAACAGAACCAGAAATGCGTATGCTTACTGTTGATACTGCTGTTTTCCTTCTTTTTTTTTAAACATCCTTAAAAAGCAAAACAACGTTTTGACTCAATGTACAAGATACTTTTTTTTGTCTGGTATCTGTGACTTAACACAAGAACACAGGTGAAAAAACTTATGAGCTAGAAATTTGGAGAACAGAGAATATGAGCAAGCAAAATCAGTGGGAGAGTGATAGGTAGATGAACACTGATTAAAATGGTAATACTGATTAAAATGGCAACACTGGGGCAGGGGAGCAAAATACTAGGTTGAATCTCATCTGCRTTAAATTCCCCGGATGGCTGCTAACTTGTGCATGTATGACTCTGAAGTAGTGGAGGTATCAGTCCATCTTCACTCTCTGACCTCAGATTGTATTGTAAAGATACAAATACAAAGTCTGGGGTGGGGGTTGTTGTTTTTTTGATTGGTTTTAAGTAGAAGCCTCAGAACTGGCAAAAGCATAAAATCAATACAGTTCTGGTATTAACTTATTATCAGTTATCATATTTCCTCTACAATGAGTTGATGAAGGTTGATAGGTAACCATAGTGCTGCAAAATAGCAGGGAAACCTCTGGATTTTTGGTGCTATTTTGACTTAGCTTAAGCAATTTTGTTCAAGAATAGCCTGGCCACCTTCAGTTGCTGCAGTGGCCTCAGTAGAAGTTTCTGAAGGTTCTTGGATCTGCCTTTGTGCAAATTGCAATACCAGGACTTCTAAGATCTTCAGTAAAAAAAAAATCAGATGAGAATTAGATGCTGGTAATCCATGTCGTTATGCACAGTTAATGACAAAGGAGGTTGGAAAACTTACACATGATTTCATTGCTCAAGTCAGCCTTTAATAAGGGAAGTTATCACAAGGAGTAGGTTATTCTGCTTTTTCAGTTTCTCGTAACTTCCTCTGAATAATCTAGTATTGACACAGAATATTAAACTTAATGAACTGCAGGCCTGCTCCATCACTGTAGCATTCTGTGATTATTTATTTATTTATTTATTTATTTATTTATTTGTACTTGCCTGGTAGGGAATTTGATCCTAGGAAGGAAGTCTCATTTCTGATAGTTACACTGTTGTGATTTATAATTAAAGTGTGGGTCTTTAGAGTGATGATACTGTGTTTTGTGGGCTCTAATTCAGTGCTGAAATTCAATGAGATCRGTGACTAGTGTGATGAAAGAGTAACCCAGTTTCCACTAYGTCACAGTAGATACTATTTGAAAGAAGAGCAAGAGAAGTGATCAAAGCAGTAGTGCTCTGTTTTTCATAGTGCACATTCTCACTCAAGGGTTAAGCAGGAATAATATTTATTAATAATATTTATTAATGTTTTGTAGGGATCTTTTGCTAAGAAGAAGTATTATGACTGGTCAAACTTCAATAGTCTGTATTTACGTGTTCGTGGTGATGGCAGACCTTGGATGATAAACATTTATACAGACCCCTACTTCTCCCATCACAAAGATGATCTGTACAACTACTTCATGTTCACCAGAGGAGGGCCATACTGGGAAGAAATAAAGGTAAATTAATGAATCTTCCAATAAATCTAAAAAAAGCCCATTAACTCTCTTAAATATGTTTCTGTTTTAGAGGTTCCTGAAACAAAGAGTCCAAGGGTTCTGACCCTGGATCTGTGAAACAGTAATTTTTTCAACAGCCATACTTTGTTTCCATTTAAGTATGTAGTCTGTTCAACAGCRTGTCTGTTATACAGTGACTGATAAWCCTGTAYGACAGCTAGAAACRTCCATCACAGAACAGCATGGGACTAGGGCGAGGTTAGTGAAAGAATTGCTCTGGCCCATTTCACTGTGGCAGTTCTATGTACCTGAGTGGCGTTGCTACCAGATGTAGACAGACAGTTATTTTGTTTAGTAAGGCAGGCTTTTCTTTTTAAGTTTTTATTTCATGTACTGTTGACACTAAAGTCTCTATTTATGATGCCAGATTCCATTCTCCAAGTTCTTTCTCTCCAGTCGAGGAAGAATCCAGGATGACCAGCATCCTCTCTGGTTAGACAAGGCAAGTTTTCTGTAGGTCTTATCTCTCTGAAATTTCCCTTAAGATTATTTTATCACAATATAGCTAATTTGGAAATCTTTAGGTCATCTAACATTGATCTAAACATCCCCTGCACCTGGCTTTCATCTCTTGTTGTCTTATGCTTAATGTTTCACAGGCAGAATATTTTTGATTCCCATAAAAGTCATGAACCTGGTATTTCTGATAATATGATAYATAGTTTTACCAGTGCATTTTTAGAAGCCTATAAATAGGGAAAGCAGTGTGAAGTCAATTGAAGTATATTACAGAGATCTTAATAAAACATCTCAGTCTTCTCGTGTTACCCTGTTTTCCCAGTACCCAACCACAGGAAACATAGGGTGGGTGAACAAGAATAAAAAGGCAGGAAACAGTCATTGTATCTAGGGTTTGTAAAGGAATATATTCCTTAGCAAGAGTTTGGTGACTCCCATAGTCATTTGAAACAATAGGAAGCAGAGAGATGTAGCTCTAAAGGCTCTTCAGGCTGTAGATGCCAAGAGGCAGATTGTAGGGTTTRGTTCAGAGAATAAAGCAGTTGAAACACTAGAACAATCTGAGAGAGATGTCAAAGTATTTATTTTATCTTTGTTCTATTATTTGCTTAGCATCCATCTGCAATACATATTTATCCTCAATTCCTGTGATTAAAACTGAATAATTGGACATGTCCTAAGCATTATTTTTCTGTATATACAGCRTTTCTTAAAATCATGGATGCAAAGCAGACTTGCACTTGTAGCAGAGCTCAGGGGTACCAAGCATTTAATAGATGCTCCTCCACTGAGTTACCTGATTTGTTTTGAGAAATGATTATGCTGGAGGCTGTGAAAGGAGTGTCACAGGGATTTTAGTGGAATTTATTAAACAAATTTGCAGGGTGGTGGCATAAAACAGTAGGGGAAGGCCATGTGAGACATTCTTCTATTTCAGAACACGAGACAGTCTAATTAGGGAACAGTGGTTAAGCAACTTGCCTTAATATAAAAATAAGCAACAAAGTGCCATGTGTTCTGAAGTATCTGTTTTGGCATACTCTCATATTTATACCAGATACTTTTAACTTCATCTATAATGAAAGTTCCCTTCCCTACTTAAATACATATTTCTCACCTTGGAACTGTAACAAACTTTAAACAAGTATATTTTCAAACACGATGAAACTAGTTGGACGGAAGTCTCAAAACTGACACAGGCAGAGATTTTTGTTAAAAATTTTGAATAAATAACACTGTTCAAAAGAGCTAGCCATAGACCTCTARAATATTGAAGTGTTACATATCATGTTTGATTTTAGCATTATTGTAAACACTGTTCTAATGTTTGCATTTTTAAATTAGATAAGTACCCTTGGATTCACATTGGGAGATAAAGTAGATGGTCCATTCCAGCTGGAGATTGATTTTATTGGCCTGATCAATGACAGAGCTCATACAGAAGTATTTGCATATGAGAAATATGAAAAGAATCCTCRAGTCTAAGATGGTCTTCCTGTCCTTTGGAGTACACTTAAGCTGCTTAATTCTTATAATTCTCCTTGAAGTGTAGGTTGTAACTTAGTATTTACGTAATGTTCTTCAAATTGTTAAAAGCATGAACTGGTGTCTGAAGTAATGTGGCTGTTGGATTCTGYTTGGCAGCTAGAAGATGCCTAGGGGGACTGTATGTACATGGACTGGAATGGAACGTAGCCTGAGGCAAGTTCTGATACATATCTACAAAGTAGTAACTGTTGACTRTATAAAGCTTGGCTTCTGTCCTGACCATTACAGAAAATAAAAACACTTTGTGAGCTTGTAGCTTTTCTTTGTGTAACACCTTCATTTTCTATTACATTATGTTGTTTATAGACAGTTTTCCCAGTTTAAGACTGTTGCATGTAACATTGTTTTTAACTACAGTGAGAACTGGTACACTTAAAAAGTGAATATTGTACACTGAAGTGCCACTCAGCTTCTGAAAAACAACAGTGAACAGAACTCAAAGTGGAAAGGGCAGAAGTACTGTAGCCTTTAGGTTTGACTCATGTGAATATAAAAACAAAAAAACCCCAGCATCCTTCCCCTGTCAAGCCTGGAACGGTAGCTTTGGCTGGAGTGGGCAGGGTGGCTTTTTACTTTAGAGCTGGTGATGATAGCTTTATTTCTTTTCAACTTTAGCTCTACAACATCATAATACTCAAAGATTGAAGGAGGGAGGAAGTGGGTGACAGCTCACATCACTGTCAGTTCCCTAAAATGGCACAGCAGAGAGCCTAATGAGCACCATTCCTGGGCACTAGGGTTAGAGAGGCAAGATGGAAGTGGCAAGGTCACTCTTCCCACTGAAAGGGGGTATTGTAAAATCACAGGCTCCACTGGCATCACAAAAGCTCAGTCCCTCTGCTTTTGAGGCATTTGCTTTACAGTAATTTAAGAAAGCATTAAAGTACAACTGCTGAATCATTTAGTTCCACATGTTTTATAATCTTAGTCTAATCAAAACATGGACATCCTCCAGTATCCTCAGTGAGGAATATTTAAAAAACACATTTTTTTTTAAATATGAAAAAGACCCATGACAAAGCAAGATGAAGGTGTCCTATACTGTAGTTTTCCCTCTTGCACAGAATTAGGTAATAGTTTAAGAGCAAAGCAGGGGCAATGTTTAACTTTTGAATGTACGTGTGTTCTGATATCYTTTCCAAGAGTGGCAGGCAAGCTCATTAGTAAGGAAAAAAAATGATCAGTTCCAGAAAAAGGAGACTAGCAATAATAGATRTGAGCAAGATTAGTGCTATAGCACTAGAGGCAGTTACACATACACATGCAAGGGGTACAATCAGTGATGTATACAAATCCAAGATATAYACAAAACATTTAATTTCTCCCCACTTAACTTTATAAAAGATTGCATGAGCTTGACACTTCAGCATATTTGATGTGATAGAAAAGTAAACTGAATTTACTTACAATTCTAGCTATGAGATAATTGCTAAATTACCTTTCCAGTCATTGCTTTGTCCATAATTTGTCCACACAGGAAAAAAGTAGACAGAAAAGCTAACAGCAACACCAGCTTTGAAATCTGAGATCCTAAGTATGCCTCAGTAATACATTTAACATCTTTAAAGCATTATAGAGAACAATGAAGCAGAATTGTTCTCTTAGTATCTGYTATTCCACATGGAAAAGAACAAAATCTTAATGGTTCACAAAGTATCCAGATGGTAACTTTAAAAAGGTCACAATTAAAAAGTGATTTTTCAAAGTTTTATTTTAAAATTGTGCT
The DNA here is from genome assembly GCF_003343005.1 of Rhea americana. Classification (NCBI taxonomy): domain Eukaryota; kingdom Metazoa; phylum Chordata; class Aves; order Rheiformes; family Rheidae; genus Rhea; species Rhea americana. Next base: position 2,489,511 of record NW_028185062.1, on the reverse strand, counting down.
GTGCTCTAGGCTCTGTAGTTTCCCAAAGAGTTTGAATATTTTTTATTCTGTGGGAGATTCCCTGCTACTCCACAGTTATACAATTAGAAATGCTGAATAATTGCTGTAAGAGATGTTAGAAGATAAGGATTGATATGGGGAAAGGGGAAGCAGTCCCCTGTTTTATCTCCTACTGTTTTAATTACCAGAAGATTAGTTGAAGCTTGCAATCCAAAGAATGCATTCTAGCAAGTAAGGAATGCACGCTGGTACCTGACCTAAGTTACGGGGAGGCTCTTTGAGCATCTTTTTSACTTACATTTTCTCCTTTAACATCTTTTAGTTCAGACTTACTGAATCTACTTGTTGAAKTCAAGAATATCCAGTCAATTCAGGAGTTAGATGAAAGTTTTATTAAGCAACTGGAGGCAGTTCTAAGCTCCTAGAAGTTTAGGACTTTTGGTTCATTGGGAGAGTCAATCACTAAAACATTATGCTCAGACACACTTATTCAAAGCACTTTGGATTCCACTTGTAATAGCAGCCTGACACATACTCTAACACAGAGATAGCACAAATATTTACATGAGAGGAACAGTATTTACAGTATTATAGATATTTCTGATTTCTCCTAAGCCACAGTTAGTCCTCTACGGTTTCCAAGAGCCTGAGCCTTTTTCTTTTTTCTCTCTTCCTCATGCTTCTCACGCCTTTCTTCCCTGAAGGGGAAGAGAAAAAATAATCAGACTGGAAGTCTAAGAATAGACACAAGCAACCAAAAGAAATCTTAAGTTAAACAAGACTTAGCATACAGCATACATTTAACCAAGCTTAACATATGTTTTACCAATGTGCTGCATTAGCTGTGAGTCAAGAACAGTTACATTTTAGATCAACTCCAAACTTCCAGACAAATATTTTCCCTTAGATACACAGATTAACATTGAAAGTAAAAACATATCAATGTTCACAGCTGATTTGAGATTAAAATAAATGTCCGAGTGCTAGGATTAGTAACTTTCATAGAATRAAAGTGTATCTGATTCATTGCTTTTTTCTGTCTTTCTGGCCTTCCTGATACTAGATGATTATTGGAGCAAAAAATCGTTTTAACGGTATTCTTTCTTGAACTATATACTTAAAAATATGTATAAAGTCAAGTGAATTATGTTAGCTTTTTATGAGTAATGTTATTTTAAAATAATGCTGTACTAACCTTGTCTGGAGATGTGGCTGCTTGTAATCTTTCTTGTATGAAGAGATGTTGCTGTTCACAGCCTTATTTAGGACAGTATTTTCTTTAAATTCTCCCCAAGGTTTTAGTCTTCCTATAATTTAGAGGCAAARAGGCCAGTAAATTAGTGTAGTTCAGTGCTTAACTTTTTATTATCCTAAATATTACACTAGCTAGCTTGTTTTGCTGATTGCCTTTTGAGATAAAATGTGAACATCTTCAGCTGTATTATCAGCTCATATCTGGTAAGTAGTTTTCTGGATAACAGTCTTTACACAAATAGCTCATCACTGCTTTGTTCCTCCAACAACATTGCACTCTTTATAGAATAAGGTTTACTTTAAAAAACCCTCATATTTCCTGTGCATACATATGTTCGGAATGAGACAAAAATGTCTATTCATGAATGAAGGTGATAAGGGCATATTCTGTGGTAGCATATGCTTTTCAAAGCCCCCCTATTTATTTACAAATTCAACATCGATACACAAACTGAAGTTTGCAAACATTGTGTAGGAATGCAGYGTTAATCAGGCACGCAAAAAGGACTGAGCAGCTTTGTTACATCATGGTTCRTATCAACCTCTTACAGGCTCTTTACTACAGGGGATATACCGAAAGCAAGTGGCAYAGGATCATAATACCTTTATGGGGCTGATATCGAAGTGGCCTTGAGAGACTGGCTTTGAGATCAAATGTCTTCTTTGTGCTTGTGGGTTCTGCAGTATGAGCTGCAAACTTGAAGGGGGTGATAACTACAAAAAGCATAAAGATACCATATTTTATGAAAAATAGCAAAAGCATCTTTGTACATAGCTAGTTGCAAAGTGCCTGTGAAGACTACCTTACAACTATCAGAATCTAAAGGGCCATAAAATGCTACCTTCAGCTACCTTTGAAGACAGAATTCTACAAATACCATTTATTTGAAACGAGGAGTTTTCAGATCTAGAGGAAGCAAGAGGTGCAGCATAGCATCCTTTTTGCTCTAATTTTAAGTAGAGTGCCCTGGCAAGAAGCAGATCTGCTACACCTCAAACTGGATGGAGTGATTCTTAGTTTATGCCTAAGTTGTAGGCACAGTAAACCATATTACACAGTCCATTTGTTACGGAAATGGACTGCTTATGTTGTATAACTTTGTACTGAAATTTAAGGTGTCATTCATACATACTAATTTTTCAGTCAAGCGGTTCTCAAGGCATCTTAAATCATAACCTCAGACTGCATTCAGAAAGTAAGTTTATGTAAATATTGTCCTTATCTTCTCAAGGAGAGAAGCAGCAACAGCTTTTTCCTGAGCCTATTCATTACTATTTTGGGATCTGAATCATTACTTTTTTTATAAAAAGAATTAGGGTGCGCCAGTACAACTCTGTAATATGACCAGGAATAGCACATACTGCCCCACGTAGTTTTCTCACCCTTAAGAGCAAGTTAGTGATTTGCCATAATCTCTGTACTCTTATTTGGAAATCCAAACAGATTTTTTTCCAAACAAAAACAGTTTTCTGGAACACTTCAGCTTCAGATCTGCAGTAGGTCTTTTCCCTTCTTTCCCTCCTCCCTCAATATTTCAATATTCTCATACAGCAAAGCAAGCCACTCCAGGCTCTTGAGCTGTGCTAATRTACTCACGATGCTAGACTGTTAGGTAGCAGAGTGGTGCTGAGAGATTGTTAGTAATAGAAATATTTCTGCAGCTTCTTAGAGCTAGGGCTTTGGAACAGAAGCTAGCCAGAGCTGCTAAGGGTGATAATACCAGGTTGTCCTAAGACACAGCTAGAGGCCTAGTGCATATCCCTTCTCTAAGAGAAGGATGAGACCCCCCTGAGAAGGCATCAGGAATCTCTCTCACAGAGAGAGAAAGGATTTCCCTTTATCTCTTACACAAAGCTTTTGCTATGTAGTCTGTAAGAGCATAGAAAGGTTTCTATCCCTCCCATCCTGTATTAGGCTCTTCTGTAGGCAGTTAAAGCATTTCAAAGTCTTCACACTTATTTTGCCCTTAGTTCTTAGCACCTAAGCATTTTAGTCAAAAGACACAAGAAACTAGAAGAAACTACTGCAGGTTCTAAAGAATCAGTCATGAATTAGAGAATTACATTAAAACCTAGGCCTCCCTCAAATTAGAATATGGAAAATTTATAGAAGTATTCAATAGAAAAAAATCTTGATTTGAAATATCCAGGTATTTACCATCCACTTTTCCCTTTGATGCRGTTGGATCATTACTTCTTCCATTTCCCTTGCTTTTTTTCCCACTTAAGATTTTAATACTCTTCTGGCTATCAGGTGTGCAGACTTCCTCCAAGTATGGAGACATCCTAGATGGAGTCTTAGTAAGAGAGCGCTTGTGTTCATTATCTCTTGTGGCTTCTGAGAACCTGAAAATTATTAGAAATAGGAAGACAAAATTAGTTACGTATGTGAAATGCAAGCAATGCAACATTTGGTCCTTCTGCATTCTGTCACATTTTACAGGTGCAAAGTTATTGCATAAAAGATGTTCACAGCTAACACAGCAGCCACAATAAAAATACTTCTGCTGACAGTTTCCGCCTTACAATCCATCATGATCTGCAAGAAGTACTATTAAGATTAATAGGAAGCTGACTTCCATGATATTTTGGAAAGCAARTATCTTTAAATGCAGTAAGCTGAGAGATTTCTTCACCAAGAGATGTAGTTTACTTTGCATATGGGTTCTGTAGTAGAGCACTATAAAAAGTAGCATTTCCTTTAAAACAATTAGAATTTTCAAAGTCAAAAGAAAAGCTAAAAGAAAAAAAAGTAGCTGAATTTCACAACTCATTGAGAATAAGCTGAAAGCTGCAAGGTAAGGAAAGGCAGAGAGTAAACAGTGAAGAAAGCTATGTTTTAAAGGCAAGAAAGTTTATGGATAAAGTACAGCTTGCAAGATCTAGCTCAGCACGTCTTTGTATAAGTGGAATAGAACTGCTGTTTTCCATTTTACATACTGCCAAAGAATCAATTAGGGCTGCAGTGAAAAGAATAAACATCATTTAATAGAACACTAAAGGCAGAAAGAGTATTTTTATACATTGTCATATTTGTCAACAACTGATACAATAGAATCAAAATGGGATAAGCAGTAGAAAACAGCATGGGAATTAACACTAGTACATTGAAAATTGAATCAAAGTTGGTAAGATTATGTGCTTGATTTTGCACGGACCAGGTAATCCTTATCTCTGAATAGCAAAAGAACTGGCATGCAAAGTTACAAGCCCCATAAATTTTTTTTTTTTTTTTGATTAAGGGTTGTCAACATTAAAAAGTCATACTATTTATCTTGAGAACAGGGAAAAAACAACATTATTCAGGGACATATGAATAATCCCAACAACTAGAAACATCTCAGCATGCAATAGTTTGAATAGCTCTAGAGAAAAGAGCTATTCTTAGCTGGGTAGATGAGTGGAGAGCAGAGGACGTTGTGTACCTTGCCTTCAGCAAGGCTTTTGACACTGTCTCCGATAACTTCCTCCTAGATAAGCTCAGGAACTGTGGGTTAGATGAGTCGRCAGTGAGGTGGAYTGAGAACTGGCTGAAAGGCAGAGCTCAGAGGGTCGTCAYCAGTGGCGTGGAGTCCAGTTGGAGGCCTGTGGCTAGTGGCATCCCCCAGGGCTCAGTACTGGGTCCCATCCTGTTCAACTCTTTCATCAATGWCCAGGATGAGGGGACACAGTGTCTCCTCAGCAAGTTTGCTGATGCTACCAAGCTGGGAGGAGTGGCTGAGACACCTGAGGGCTGTGCTGCCATTCAGAGAGACCTGGAGAGCTGGGCAGAGAGGAACCTCCTGAGGTTCAACAAGGGCAAGTACAGGGTCTTGCCCCTAGAGAGAAATAACCCTCAGCACCAGTACAAGCTGGGGGCCGACCTGCTGGAGAGCAGCTCTGCAGAGAAGGACCTGGGAGTGCTGGTGGA